>NC_135819.1:24605661-24882237 GCF_964213995.1 Mustelus asterias
TAGGAGGACCATTCCAGTGAGCATTCAGTGCCCACAATCCTTTACTTGGCCTCATGGCTTGCTACCCAGGAGATGAGAAAGATGGGAGTGCATCCTGTTGATGCGAAAATAGTGCAAATCCCACCCGAGCCATAGGTGTGGCAGCATGATACGCCTACGACGGTAAGGGCCCTTCGTCTCTTTGTAGTATCGATGTTTCAACAATCAGCGACTGTTCCAGTGTCTATGCACGCTTGTGTGAGTTTAAACTTGTGTGAGTTACGCATCAACCTACCTTGCAGGGTATGATCATGGAAGAGGGATAGGTCGTTTTCTGAGAGAGCTCTGATTGGCTATTTTTCCGTCATTTGAGTATTTTCTTCAGAATCTGTTGAGATTGTTGTCTCCCAGGCCACTTCCAGCAATGACTATGAAGCCCTTGATTTCAAACTTGACCTCCTCTTGGGAAGTAAGGAAGGGCAGGTGACAGATATGTGAGTGAGGGATCACTTTGGGACCAGTGACCATAATTCCATTAGTTGTGAGATAGCTATGGAGAATGATAGGTCTGGCCCAAAAGTTAAAATTCTAAATTGGGGCCAGGCCAATTTTGATGGTTTCAGGCAGGAACTTTCAAAAGTTAATTGGGGGAGTCAGTTGGCCGGCAAAGGGACGGCTGGTAAGTTGGAGCCTTTCAGGCGAATGTTAACCAGGGTTCAGGGTAAGCACATGCCTTTTGGAGTGAAGGGCAAGGCTGGTAGAAGTAGGGAACCTTGGATGACTCAGGATATTGAGGCCCTCGTCAAGAAGAAGGAGGAGGCATGACATGCATCGGCAGCTGGGATCAAGTGGATTCTTTGAAGAGTATGTTGTGTTGGAGTAGAGTTGAGAGAGAAATCAGGAGGGCAAAAAGGGGACATGAGATTGCTTTGGCAGATAAGGCAAAGGAGAATCCAAAAAGCTTCTACAAATTCATAAAGGCCAAAAGAGTAACAAGGGAGAGAGTAGGGCCTCTTAAGGATCAACAAGGTCATCTATGTGAGGATCCACAAGAGATGGGTGAGATCCTAAATGAATATTCCTCATCAGTATTTTCTGTTGAGAAAGGCATGGTAGTTAGGGAACTTTGGGAAATAAATAGTGATGTCTTGAAGAGTGTACATATTAGAGAAGGAGGTGCTGGAAGTCTTAAGCGCATCAAGTTAGATAAATCCCTGGGACCTGATGGAGTGTATCCCAGGATGTTGTGGGAGGCTAGGGAGGAAATTGCAGGTCCCCGAGCAGAGATATTTGAATCATCAACAGCCACGGGTGAGGTGCCTGAAGATTGGAGGGTGGCAAATGTTGTGCTTTTGTTTAAAAAGGGCTGCATGGAAAAGGCTGGGACCCTACAGGCCGGTGAGCCTCACATCTGCATTTAGAGGGAAAAGGACTGATTAGGGACAGTCAGCATGGCTTTGAGTGGAAAATCATGTCTCTCAAATTTGATTGAGTTTTTTGAAAGGGTAACCAAGAAGGTAGATGAGGGCAGTGCAGTCAATATTGTCTACATGGACTTTAGCAAGGCCTTTGACAAGGTACCACATGGTAGGTTGTTAATCTTTTTCATCTCTCAGAATCCGGCATGAGGTAGCCAAATGGATACAAAATTGGCTTGATGGTTGTAGACCGTTGTTTTTGAAACTAGAGGCTTGTGACCAGCGGTGTGTCTCAGAGATCGGTGCTGGGCCCACTGTCATTTGTCATTGATATTAATGATTTGAATGAGAATTTAGAAGGCATAGTTAGTAATTTTGCAGATGACGCCAAAATTGGTGGCATAGTGGATAGCAAATGTGGTCCCGTTGTTTAAGAAGGGTAGCAGGGATAACCCAGGAAATTATAGGCCGGTGAGCTTGACGTCCGTGGTAGGGAAGTTGTTGGAGAGGATTATTAGAGACAGGATGTATGTGCATTTAGAACGAAACAGTCTCATTAGTGACAGACAGCATGGTTTTGTAAGAGGGAGGTCGTGCCTTACAAATTTGGTGGAGTTTTTTGAGGAAGTGACAAAAACGGTTGATGAAGGAAGGGCCGTGGATGTCGTCTATATGGATTTCAGTAAGGCATTTGACAAAGTCCCACATGGCAGGTTGGTTAAGAAGGTTAAGGCTCATGGGATACAAGGAGAAGTGGCTAGATGGGTGGAGAACTGGCTTGGCCATAGGAGACAGAGGGTAGTGGTCGAAGGGTCTTTTTCTGGCTGGAGGTCTGTGACCAGTGGTGTTCCGCAGGGCTCTGTACTGGGACCTCTGCTATTTGTGATATATATAAATGATTTGGAAGAAGGTGTAACTGGTGTAATCAGCAAGTTTGCGGATGACACGAAGATGGCTGGAATTGCGGATAGCGAAGAGCATTGTCGGGCAATACAGCAGGATATAGATAGGCTGGAAAATTGGGCGGAGAGGTGGCAGATGGAGTTTAATCCGGATAAATGCGAAGTGATGCATTTTGGAAGAAATAATGTAGGGGGGAGTTATACAATAAATGGCAGAGTCATCAGGAGTATAGAAACACAGAATATAGAAACATAGGTGTGCAAGTCCACAAACCCTTGAAGGTGGCAACACAGGTGGAGAAGGTGGTGAAGAAGGCATACGGTATGCTTGCCTTTATAGGACGGGGTATAGAGTATAAAAGCTGGAGTCTGATGATGCAGCTGTATAGAACGCTGGTTAGGCCACATTTGGAGTACTGTGTCCAGTTCAGGTCGCCGCACTACCAGAAGGACGTGGAGGCATTGGAGAGAGTGCAGAGAAGGTTTACCAGGATGTTGCCTGGTATGGAGGGTCTTAGCTATGAGGAGAGATTGGGTAGACTGGGGTTGTTCTCCTTGGAAAGACGGAGAATGAGGGGAGATCTAATAGAGGTATACAAGATTATGAAGGGTATAGATAGGGTGAACAATGGGAAGCTTTTTCCCAGGTCGGAATTGACGATCACGAGGGGTCACGGGCTCAAGCTGAGAGGGGCGAAGTATAACTCAGACATCAGAGGGACGTTTTTTACACAGAGGGTGGTGGGGGCCTGGAATGCGCTGCCAAGTAGGATGGTGGAGGCAGGCACGCTGACATCGTTTAAGACTTAGCTGGATAGTCACATGAGCAGCCTGGGAATGGAGGGATACAAACGATTGGTCTAGTTGGACCAAGGAGCGGCACAGGCTTGGAGGGCCGAAGGGCCTGTTTCCTGTGCTGTACTGTTCTTTGTTCTAAGAAGGTTATCTCGGATTGCAACGGGATCTTGATCAATTGGGCCAGTGGGCTGGTGAATGGCAGGTGGAGTTTAATTTAGATAAATGCGAAGTGATGCATTTTGGTAGATTGAACCAGGGCAGGACTTACTCAAGTAATGGCAGGGTGTTGGGGAGAGTTACAGAACAAAGAGACCTAGGGGTACATGTTCATAGCTCCTTGAAAGTGGAGTCACAGGTGAGCAGAGTGGTGAAGGGGGCATTTGGCATGCTTTGTTTCATGGGTCAGAGCATTGAATACAGGAGTTGGGACGTCTTGTTGAAGTTGTGCAAGACAATGGAAAGGCCACACTTGGAACACTGTGTACTGGTCACCCTATTATAGAAAGGATATTATTAAACTAGAACGAGTGCAGAAAAGTTTTACTAGGAAGCTACCGCTACTTGAAGGTTTGAGTTATAAGGAGAGGCTGGATAGATTGGGGCTTTTTTTCCCGAGAGTGCAGGAGACTTGGGGGTGATCTTATAGAGGTCTATAAAATAATGAGGGGCATAGATCAGCTCGATAGTCAACATCTTTTCCCAAAGGTAGGGGAGTCTAAAACTAGAGGGCATAGGTTGAAGGTGAGAGGGGAGAGATACAAAAGTGTCCAGAGGGGCAATTTTTCCACACAGAGGGTGGTGAGTGTCTGGAACAAGCTGTGAGACGTAGGAGTAGAGGCGGGTACAATTTTATCTTTTAAAAAGCATTTAGACAGTTACATGGGCAAGATTGGTGTAGGGGGATATGGGCCAAATGTGGGCAATTGGGACTAGCTTAGTGGTTACAAAACAAAGGCGGCATGGATGAGTTGGGCTGAGGGGCCTGTTTTCATGCTCGAAAACCCCTCCATTCCGCAGAGAGTCAGTGAGAAGAGCATCCCCTTGGTCTCTCGAGTCATCATTCAAAGAATAATGACAGAAACGGACAGCTTTCAGGCTTTGTCACAGATGTGATGTGTCTCAAATTTGATTGAGTTTACGAACTTCAAGAATTTAAGCTCTGAATTTTTACCTTGCGTACCTTGGCCTGCTCTTTGTACTTCTTCCTGCACTCGATTGCCTGACCGTGACATGACCCACATGGTGCACAAGGCCTCGGTCACCTTGATCCACCCATTGATGAACCTTGGGCATCCCATCGACAGTTAACCTCATGCAAAATGATCCCCAAAATAGGATAAATGCTTCTGTTGATCTTTCATTGTAAAATAAACCATGTGTAAAGGAGGATGAGATTACTTCTTTCAGTTTAATGGCTATAACTTTTGCAGTGGTGAATTTTAGAGATTGCATCTCACTTAGCTCCTCGTGTCGCACCTCAACAAGTCTGTTCCCAGCTTCTTGATTCCCACTGACCCCTGCGTGCTGTAGGTAGATCAGTGTTGCAGCAACTAATGGCATCAATCTGGATCAAATATGAACCGGGAAGTGAAAAGTCCAAACGCTGTGTTCCTGCACGTTCAGGCCTAATATTGGATGTGTTTGTGCTGGGTCAGTGTAATCATGCTTTACTGGAAGCTGATTAACTTGAGTCAAACAAGTTTTCTGAACTTCCTATTCACAGAATAGCACTGATACAAGCTGCTTCTGTGATGCTCAGTGACCACTAGAACAGGAACACACATCAATAAGAACATAACATAAGAAATAGGAGCAGGAGTAGGCCATCTAGCCCCTCGAGCCTGCCCCGCCATTCAATAAGATCATGGCTGATCTGACGTGGATCAGTACCACTTACCCGCCTGATCTCCATAACCCTTAATTCCCTTACCGATCAGGAATCCATCCATCCGCGTTTTAAACATATTCAGCGAGGGAGCCTCCACCACCTCAGTGGGCAGAGAATTCCAGAGATTCACCACCCTCTGGGAGAAGAAGTTCCTCCTCAACTCTGTCTTAAACCGACCCCCCTTTATTTTGAGGCTGTGTCCTCTAGTTTTAACTTCCTTACTAAGTGGAAAGAATCTCTCCGCCTCCACCCTATCCAGCCCCCGCATTATCTTATAAGTCTCCATAAGATCCCCCCTCATCCTTCTAAACTCCAACGAGTACAAACCCAATCTCCTCAGCCTCTCCTCATAATCCAAACCCCTCATCTCCGGTATCAACCTGGTGAACCTTCTCTGCACTCCCTCCAATGCCAATATATCCTTCCTCATATAAGGGGACCAATACTGCACACAGTATTCCAGCTGCGGCCTCACCAATGCCCTGTACAGGTGCATCAAGACATCCCTGCTTTTATATTCTATCCCCCTCGCAATATAGGCCAACATCCCATTTGCCTTCTTGATCACCTGCAGACTGGGCTTTTGCGTCTCATGCACAAGGACCCCCAGGTCCCTTTGCACGGTAGCATGTTTTAATTTGTTTCCATTGAGATAGTAATCCCATTTGATATTATTTCCTCCAAAGTGTATAACCTCGCATTTCTCAACGTTATACTCCATTTGCCATATCCTCGCCCACTCACTCAGCCTGTCCAAATCTCTCTGCAGATCTTCTCCGTCCTCCACACGATTCACTTTTCCACTTATCTTTGTGCCGTCTGCAAACTTCGTTACCCTAAACTACAGAGGTGAATATGTTTGAGATGGAATTGTGGATCCTTGTACTCAATGCTTTCATCCACAATCCATAATCTTTCTCAGACTTCAAGAGTGCAATGTGCTGTACGGATTTGTACGGTTTGGTATTGAAATCTGTTGGATTAATGATCTCTTTGATCTGTGGAACCTTCCCAGACGAGCTGGAATTTCACAAACTCTACAGCAGTGGCCCCAGCGTATTTCTCCTTGCTCCTCCCTCCAACCCGCTCTCTCCTTCCCCCTCTCCCCAACACCGGGTCCCTCGTTCCCCCTCCTCTCCCAAACTGGGTCCCTCGTTTCCGTCCCCCCTCTCTCCAACCGGGTCCCTAGTTCCCCCTCCTCTCTCCAACCGGGCCCCTCGTTCTCCCCCCCGCCCCCCACTCTTGCACCGGGCCCCTCGTTCTCCCCCCCCTTCCATCCGGGCCCCTCGTTCCCCCCCCCTTCCAACCGGGCCCCTCGTTCCCCCCCCCCCCTCCAACCGGGCCCCTCGTTCCCCCCCCCCCCTCCAACCGGGCCCCTCGTTCCCCCCCCCCCCGCCAACCGGGCCCCTCGTTCTACCCCCCCCCCTCTCCAACCGGGCCCCTCGTTGTCCCTCTTCACCCCCCCCCCCCCTCTCCAACCGGGCCCCTCGTTCTCCCTCTTCAACCCCCCCCTCTCCAACCGGGCCCCTAGTTCTCCTCTCCCCCCCCCCCTTCCAACCGGGCCCCTCGTTCCCCCTCCTCTCCTCAACCGGGAACCTCGTTCCCCCTCCTCTCCCCAACCGGGTCCCTCGTTCCCCCTCCTCTCCCCAACCGGTTGCCTCGTTTCCCCCTCCTCTCCCCAACCGGGTCCCTCGTTCCCCCTCCTCTCCCCAACCGGGTTCCTCGTTCCCCCTCCTCTCCCCAACCGGGTCCCTCGTTCCCCCTCCTCTCCCCAACCGGGTCCCTCGTTCCCCCTCCTCTCCCCAACCGGGTCCCTCGTTCCCCCTCCTCTCCCCAACCGGGTCCCTCGTTCCCCCTCCTCTCCCCAACCGGGTCCCTCGTTCCCCCTCCTCTCCCCAACCGGGTCCCTCGTTCCCCCTCCTCTCCCCAACCGGGTCCCTCGTTCCCCCTCCTCTCCCCAACCGGGTCCCTCGTTCCCCCTCCTCTCCCCAACCGGGTCCCTCGTTCCCCCTCCTCTCCCCAACCGGGTCCCTCGTTCCCCCTCCTCTCCCCAACCGGGTCCCTCGTTCCCCCTCCTCTCCCCAACCGGGTCCCTCGTTCCCCCTCCTCTCCCCAACCGGGTCCCTCGTTCCCCCTCCTCTCCCCAACCGGGTCCCTCGTTCCCCCTCCTCTCCCCAACCGGGTCCCTCGTTCCCCCTCCTCTCCCCAACCGGGTCCCTCGTTCCCCCTCCTCTCCCCAACCGGGTCCCTCGTTCCCCCTCCTCTCCCCAACCGGGTCCCTCGTTCCCCCACCTCTCCCCAACCGGGTCCCTCGTTCCCCCACCTCTCCCCAACCGGGTCCCTCGTTCCCCCTCCTCTCCCCAACCGGGTCCCTCGTTCCCCCTCCTCTCCCCAACCGGGTCCCTCGTTCCCCCTCCTCTCCCCAACCGGGTCCCTCGTTCCCCCTCCTCTCCCCAACCGGGTCCCTCGTTCCCCTTCCTCTCCCCAACCGGGTCCCTCGTTCCCCCTCCTCTCCCCAACCGGGTCCCTCGTTCCCCCTCCTCTCCCCAACCGGGTCCCTCGTTCCCCCTCCTCTCCCCAACCGGGTCCCTCGTTCCCCCTCCTCTCCCCAACCGGGTCCCTCGTTCCCCCTCCTCTCCCCAACCGGGTCCCTCGTTCCCCCTCCTCTCCCCAACCGGGTCCCTCGTTCCCCCTCCTCTCCCCAACCGGGTCCCTCGTTCCCC
This sequence comes from Mustelus asterias, assembly GCF_964213995.1. NCBI lineage: Eukaryota > Metazoa > Chordata > Chondrichthyes > Carcharhiniformes > Triakidae > Mustelus > Mustelus asterias. The sequence continues at coordinate 24,613,370 of NC_135819.1, forward strand.
CTCCTCTCCCCAACCGGGTCCCTCGTTCCCCCTCCTCTCCCCAACCGGGTCCCTCGTTCCCCCTCCTCTCCCCAACCGGGTCCCTCGTTCCCCCTCCTCTCCCCAACCGGGTCCCTCGTTCCCCCTCCTCTCCCCAACCGGGTCCCTCGTTCCCCCTCCTCTCCCCAACCGGGTCCCTCGTTTCCCCCCCCCCCCCCTCTCGAATCGGATTCCTGAAGTACCATAAAGATGGGTGGGATGATATGTATTTCAGGTTTGCTCTGCATGTACAGGTTAATGTGGAATACGCTGTGGGTTTCTGAGTTTGCTTGTTCAATAGAAACCTCTTCTGCGCATACGTTGTAGGGCCTAGTTGTAATGGTTCTTCAACACGGCGTTAATCTGTGAAATTGGAACTGCTCAGCTGTATGCATTATCATTCCAGCACTCCGCAGCTTCTCCTGAGCAGTTAGTCGCTTCTTTGTGAGCTCGCTTAATGCATCAACACAAATTTTCCACTGGCTAATTCAAGGTTGCTGATTGAGCATGAATACACAAGAACACAAGAAATAGAAGCAGGAAGAGGTCAGAGTGAAAAGCTACCAGTGTTGGAAAGCTGAAAGAGGAAGTGTTGGAAATGTTCAGCATATCTGACAGTATCCGTGGAGGACGAGAGAAGCAGAATCACTGCTCCAGTTTGATGATCTTTCTTCAGAACTCAGGCTGGCCGGGGTGGAGGGAGGAGAGAGAAGAGAGACAGACACCTTTTTCCAGTCTGCTGAAAGGTCATTTAACTGAACCAGTCAGAGTTTTACTGCAGTCTGACCGCTTAACTACTGGGGAGGTCAAATCCAGCGGTGCTTCCCACGGTAGCACAGTGGTTAGCACTGCTGCTTCACAGCTCCAGGGTCCTGGGTTCGATTCCCGGCTTGGGTCACTGTCTGTGTGGAGTTTGCACATTCTCCTCGTGTCTGCGTGGGTTTCGGAGCTCCGAAGGCTTGTGTGGCTTTTGCTACCAAATAAACCTGTTGGACTTTAACCTGGTGTTGTTAAACTTCTTACTGTGTTTACCCCAGTCCAATGCCGGCATCTCCACATCATGGCTGGGTCAAAATCCAGGAACTCGTACCTAACAGTGCTGTGAGTGTACCTATACCACATGGGCTGCAGTAGCTCAAGAAGGCAGCTCATAGAATCATTGAATCCCTACAGTGCAGAAGGAGGCCATTTGGCCCATCAAGTCTGGACTGAACACAATCCCACCCAGGCCCTATCCCCATAACCCCATACATTTACTCTAGCTAGTCCCCCTGACACTAAGGGGCAATTGAGCATGGCCAATCCACCTAACCCGCACACCTTTGGACTGTGGGAGGAAACCGGAGCGCCCGGAGGAAACCCACGCAGACACGAGGAGAATGTGCAAATTCTCAGACAATGATCCAAGCCCGGAATCGAACCTGGGTCCCTGGCACTGTGAGCAGCAGCGCTAACCACTGTGCCACCATGCTCACCTACAACCTTCTTGAGGACAATTAGGATTGGGCAATAAATGCTGGTCTGACCAGTCCGACTCATATCCCACTCATGAATACATTTTAAAAAGTGGTGGTTAGTCCTCAGATGGAGTATTATTTAATTTTTTATTCATTCAAGGGTTGTAGCTTCACTGGCCAGGCCTGCATTCATTGCCCATCCCTAATTGTCCTCAAAGGTATTGTGGACAATTCTGGGCACCACACTTTAGGAAAGATGCAGAGGCCATTGCATATGGCCAGGATGTTATCAGGATTGTGGGCTTCAGTTATCAGGAGAGGTTGGAAAAGTTTGGACTGTTCTCCTTGGAATAGCGGAAGCGGAGGTTTAAGATGCTAGCTTTGGATAGAATAGATAAAGTAAAAACCATTCCCTTGAGTTGGTCAATAAAAAGATTGACAAAGGATCTAGAGGTGGGATGAGAACTTTTATTTTCAATTCAAATTTGTTGGGATCTGGAACGTTCTACTTGAGAAGATGGTGGGAGCTGATTCCATAAATAATTTTCAAGGGAATTGGGTGGCTTAGGGTGTTGTAGGGTTACGGATGCGAGGCAGGGGGGTGGGACCAAACACAGCTGTTCTTTCAAAGAGCTAGCATAGACATAATGGGCCAAATGGCCTTTTCCTGTGCTATCTCTATATATTTCTATGATTCATGGAGATTTCCTGGAGTCAGTGTATGAATGACCAGACTTGTTGAATCAGTGTAGAGTTTGAACTGAGATCTCTGGGTTGCTGATCCAGTATTCTCTTTGCTGACTGCTGTACCCCTGGTATGATCAGGAATGTTCCAGTCAGGGGTCTAGCTCTCGTTTTTATCCCAGAAGTTTATAAATGGGCTGCGTAATGCAATTGGAAAAAGAGAAAAGCTTGCATTTCTGTAGTGCCTGTTTTGGCCTCAGTCTATCGCAAAGCATTTTACAGCCAATGAAATACTGCTTGAAGTTTGGTCATAAGAGAGGAGTTATTGGCAGAGGAGGAGGTCATTCGGCACATCGAGCCCATACTGGTTCTGTGTCGAGTGACCCGATAGCCCAGGAAACGGATTCCTCTTGAGTCCCTATTTTGAAATTGTTCATGGTTTCCACCTACCCTCATTGACAGTATTCCAGCTCATTACCACTCGCTGTGTAAGAATTTTCTTCCTCACATTCCCCTGCGTCTCTTTACCAGAATCGTAAATCTGTATCCCCCTTGGTCCGTGCAGCATCAACTAATGGGAACCGTTTTCTTTTGGCTACCTTACCCAAACCTGTCCTCATTGTGTCCACCTCCATCAAACCTCTGCTCAATCTCCTTTGCTGCAAGGAGATCAACCGCACCATTTCCGACCTAACCTCCTCGCCAAAATACCCCAACCCTGAAGCCATTCTGCACCCTCTCGAGGACCCTCCCTGTTACAATGTGGGAAATGTGTGCACAGTAAGCTCCCACATCCAGCAACGCAATGATGGCCAGATCATCTGTCTATTTTTGTGATATTTTGAGGGATAAACATTGGCCAAGACATACTGAACTTGAGTTACTAACCGCCTTCCCTTTGATAGCTTACACTGGAACTTCAATGACTTGTGTTGTGACTTGAGACACATCAGCCTTTAAACTTGGGCCATTTCAAAAGAACTGCGCTCTCTGCATTTTGGTCGAGTCTGCTTCCGTGTATGTTTTAAATTTCATGTTGATGTTTTGCTTTTTATTCTCTTCCTCAGGACCAGTTGCCTGAATTGCACGTACACTTTCGCTCACAAAGCTTCCACACGTCGATGTACGCATCCTCCTGGTTCCTAACGATTTTTCTCACCACCTTTTCACTGCCATTAGCGACTCGAATATTTGACATATTTATGTATGAGGTAAGCCCTTCGCAGTCTCATTAAGTGATTGAACTCAAATAGAATCAATTTGCATGGTCAGATTTGCTTCAGGTCTGTGCTGGGTACACTCGCCTTTATCCCCAACCGCCGCCCCCCCCCCCCCCCCCCCCCCCCCCCCCCCGCCCAGTTAATATCAAACTCCGAATGATAGTCAGGGTCTTTTTCCCAGGGTCGACGGGTCAATTATGGCGTCTGGTGTGTGGCCTTCATCAATCGAGGGATTGAGTTTAGGAGTCCGGGGATAATGATGCAGCTATATAAGACCCTCGTCAGACCCCACTTGGAGTACTGTGCTCAGTTCTGGTCGCCTCATTGCAGGAGGGATGTGGAAATGATTGAAAGGGTGCAGAGAAGATTTACAAGGATGTTGCCTGGATTAGTTGGCATGCCTTATGAGGATAGGTTGAGGGAGCTCGGTCTTTTCTCCTTGGAGAGACGTAGGATGAGAGGAGACCTAATAGAGGTGTACAAGATGTTGAGAGGAATAGATCGTGTGGACTCTCAGAGGCTTTTTCCCAGGGTGGAAATGGTTGCTACGAGAGGACACACGTTTAAGGTGCTGGGGGGTAGGTACAGGGGAGATGTCAGGGGTAAGTTTTTCACTCAGAGGGTGGTGGGTGCGTGGAATCGGCTGCCATCAGTGGTGGTGGAGACCAACCTGATGGGGTCTTTTAAGAGACTTCTGGATGACTACATGGGACTTAATAGGATTGAGGGTTATAGGTAAGCCTATATATAAGCCTGGGTAGGTAGGGACATGACCGGCGCAACTTGTGGGCCGAAGGGCCTGTTTGTGCTATATTTTTTCTATGTTCTAATTACTCGGGGGCAGGGGTTGAAAGTGAGAGGGGGAAAATTTAAAAGAGATGTAAGGGGCAAGTTTTTCATACAGAGGGTGGTGAATGCCTGGAACGTGCTGCCGGAGAAGGTGTTGGAAGCAGATTATGTAACAAAGTTGAAGTGTCATCTGGATAAATACATGAACAGGCAAGGAATAGAGGGATAACGACCACTTAGAGGCAAGACAATATTGGATTAGAGAGGCATCTGTGTCAGCACAGGCTTGGTGGACCGAAGATCCTGTTCCTTGGCTGTACTGTTCTTTGTTCTTTGAGACTGGAGATAGATTTCACTCTCTGTATTGGAGCATCACATGCTGGGGTCATCTGGCTTCAGATGGTCCGTTAATGTGATCTCCTGTTTTATATTTCACTAAGGGTCTGACACCATCCCATTGAATCATAGAATCCCTATAGTGCAGAAGGAGGCCATTCAGCCCATCGATTCTGCACCAACCACAAGCCCTATCCCCATAACCCTACTTATTTACCCTACTAACCCCTTGACAAGGGGCAATTTAGCATGGCCAGTCAACCTAACCACATCTTTGGACTGTAGGAGGAAACTGGAGCACCCGGAGGAAATCCACACAGACACGGGGAGAATGTGCAGACTCCGCACAGACAGTGACCCAAGCCGGGAGTTGAACCCAGGTCCCTGGCACTGAGAGGCAGCAGTGCTAACCTCTGTGCCACCAAGGGAAAGGCAATGAATGATGGTGTGCAGTCAGTCTCTGAGAGACGCACTCAAACTCATTGGAGTGACTTCCCTTCAGAGCTGCCTCCCTGAAATGTGTTAATTTCTCCTCCATTCCTCTTGGGTTCAGGGCCTGTCCTTGTCGGGATACAATCCGGAACAGCCCCAAGTAGGAAAGTGACAGCTAAATGTCAGCAGCTCATTGACAGCACCAAGCCAAACAAACACCCCACGTGCAAAGCTCTTGTCTCGTGTCGAGGTGCTGCCTTCTAATGATCCACTTCATGTTGTGCACTGAAGCTAATGCTCACTTTGAAATTTCTTGAATATTCCGTGGGTGGAGCAATCTCATGCTTTTAGAACAAAAACAGAAAATGCTGGAAAATCTCAGCAGATCTGACAGCATCTGTGGAGAGAGAATCGACCCCACGTTTCAAGTCAGGATGACCCTTTATCGGAGTCAAAACGTTGGCTCTATTCTCTCTCCACAGATGCTGTCAGACCCGCTGAGATTGACCAGCGTTTTCTGTTTTGGTTTTAGATTCCAGCATCCGCGGTGTTTTGCTTTTTATCTCTTTCCTTTCTCCCCTCCCTCATTATGCTTCCACCCTCCTCACAGCAAGCCCCTGATGTGAAAGGTCACACCCAAACGGTTGCCTCCTGATTTGCCGTTTTGACATAGACTGCCCATTGAAGCTTGCAGCTTCGGGTAGTTAGGAAACTTGATGCTGATGTGGAATCCTCCCAGTGCACTCTTTCCCCGCCCCTACCTGTCTAACACTGACAGCTGTTCTCGATGGTGAAAAGTTACAAGAGTTGTTGCTCCTTGCTGCACTATTCCTGCTCTTCGAATGCTGAGTGTGGCGATTAAATATGCAAAATGATTTGAGTCACCACCTCTGAAAAAATCTCTCAAATAGGGAAAACTAATGGTAGGCAGGGTCTTTGTTTTAAGCTGCTTGTGGTTTGTCATGAGCTGGTGAATATGTTGCTCTGTTCAGGTTGATTGACAGTTATCATCTTTACTCAGAGTGGTTGGGGTGTGGAATGGACTGCCTGCAGTGATAGTGGAGTCAGACACTTTAGGAACATTTAAGCGGTTATTGGATAGGCACATGGAGCACACCAGGATGATAGGAAGTGCGATAGCTTGATCTTGGTTTCAGATAAAGCTCGGCACAACATTGTGGGCCGAAGGGCCTGTTCTGTGCTGTACTCTTCTATGTTCTACGTTCTATGTTATGTTCTTGTCAGTGATTTGTGATGACCGTATGATGGAGATGAGAGTCAGGCTAGATCTCAGTGATGAGGTTTCACCTCATTCATGGAGTCATACAGTGCAGAAGAGGCCCTTCAGCCCATGAGTCTGCACTGACATGCGAGAAACACCTGACCTCCCACTTAATCCCATTTACCAGCACTTGGCCTATAGCCTTGAATGTTATGATGTGCCAAAGGGCTCATGTGAATCCCTTAACCTTCTCAAAGCTGGTGTGGCTGAACCAAGCAATTGGTAGTGTTGCTGACTCATAGAGTCATAGAGGTTTACAGCATGGAAACAGGCCCAATTTGTCAATGCTGCCTTTTTTTTTAAAACCCCTAAGCTGGTCCCAATTGCCCTCATTTGGCCCATATCCCTCTATACCCATCTTACCCATGTAACAGTCTAAATGCTTTTTAAAAGGCAAAATTGTACCCGCCTCTACTACTACCTCTGGCAGCTTGTCCCAGACAACTCACCACCCTCTGTGAAACAATTGCTCCTCTGGACCCTTTTGTATCTCTCCCCTCTCACCTTAAACCTATGCTCTATCCTTGGGAAAAGATATTGACTATCTGGCTGATCTGTGCCCCTCATTATTTTATAGACTTCTATAAGATCACCCCCTCAGCCTCCTACGCTCCAGAGAAAAAAGTCCCAGTCTATCCAGCCACTCCTTATAACTCAAACCATCAAGCCCCAATAGCATCCTGGTAAATCTTTACTGCACTCTTTCTAGTTTAATAATATCCTTTCTATAATAGGGTGACCAGAACTGTACACAGTATTCCAAGTGTGGCCTGACCAATGTTGTGTACAACTTCAGACGATGTCCCAACTCCTGTATTCAATATTCTGACCAATGAAACCAAGTATGAAGAATGCCTTCTTCACCATTCTGTCCACCTGTGACTCCACTTTCAAGGAGCTATGAACCTGTACCCCTAGATCTCTTTGTTCTGTAACTCTCCCCAGTGCCCTACCATTAACTGTGTAAGTCCTGCCCTGGTTCAATCTACCAAAATGCATCACCTCGCATTTATCTAAATTAAACTCTATCTGCCATCCGTCAGCCCACTGGCCCAATTGATCAAGATCCCGTTGCAATCAGGGATTACTTTCTTCACTGTCCACTATGCCACCCATCTTGGTGTCATCTGCAAACTTACTAACCATGTCTCCTAAATTCTCATCCAAATCATTGATATAAATGACAAGTAACAGTGGATCCAGCACTGATCCCTAAGGCACACCGCTGGTCACAGGCCTCCAGTTTGAAAAACTACCCTTTACAACCACCCTCTGGCTTCTGTCATCAAGCCAATTTTGGATCCATTTAGCTACCTCCCCTCTTCTGCTTTGCATTTTGTACCCTTGTTCTGCTCCGCTTTTGATACTTTCCCTTCTGTGTTCTCTGTTCACTGTGACATCCTTTTTTTTGTGTCGGCAGGGTTTGGAGATAGTGTTTCGCATCGGGATGGCCATCCTTCAATTTAACCAGGCAGAACTGATGCAACTTGATATGGAAGGCATGTCTCAGGTAAAAGCAATCTCACTGCCAGCGGGAACTAAATCATCGGCACAGACCTATCTCAGTGCCTGAGATTTAATTCATTCTTGCTGCCCCAGCTAACCTTTGTAAAAGAGCTTGTGAAGGCTGAAGCCCTGTTTAATAATTTTGTCACCAAGTAAATTATTGTCGTAATTTTCCCCCTCCACCAAACTGGAACATATTTGTCTCCTCCCAGATGAGGGAAGGAGGAGGATTGGTGAGCTGTGCACAGCGTCGTAAACAGTACTTTCCCGTGCTTCCATATTTGATGGGTTGCTGCAGGAACTGGCACTTTTAAAAATTGTCGTTTCCTGTTATTGAATCGCTGCTATTGTTCCTGTGATCGTTTACGTACCAAAGGCCAGTGAAATCATGCGGAACCCGTGCGCTGATCAATGCTGAAGGAATGTTCTCACTTTATTGTTCAGACTGAAGTGATGGCAAGGAGTTCTATTTTCCCACCCTGGCTATGTGGGCCTCATCTCTGTGTCCGTGCAGCGCTGTTCTGAAGCTGGAAGAAAAGGCTGGCTTTGTTCTGGGAATATACACTCAGTCAGAGATGTAAAATTCAATTTCTGTGCATGTCCTTTAATAAATTTCCCTTCACTTCATCCTCAGCTTCTCTGTCCCACCCTCTGATCTATCATCAATCTCTGCTGATTCACTCTGGCTTCCGCAGCCTGTGCTCTTTGTAACGATGCTGCTTTCTTTCAGCAGTGCTTAATGGTCAGTGAAAGGTGAATTGGACAAAACTGTGGGCGGCACAGTGGTTAGCACCGCTGCCTCACAGCGCCAGGGACCCGGGTTCAATTCCGGCCTCGGGTCACTGTCTGTGTGGAGTTTGCACATTCTCCCCGTGTCTGCGTGGGTTTCCTCTGAGTGCTCCGGTTTCCTCGCACAGTCCAAAGATGTGTAGAATAGATGGAATGGCCATGCTAAATTACCTCTTGATGAGCAAAGATGAGCAGGATAGGTGGAGTGACGATGCTAAATTGCCGCTTGGTGTTCAATGTGTGTAGGTTAAGGGGATTAGCCATGGTAAATGCATGGAGTTATGTTGGGGTGGGGAGGGTAGTGGGCCTTGGTAAGGTGCTCTTTCGGAATGTTGGTGCAGACCTGATGGGCCAAATGACCTCCTTCTGCACTGTAGGGGTTCTGTGGTGCATCCAAGCAAGAGCACTTGGGACCCGCAAGAATAGGGTGGCACAGTGGTTAGCACTGCTGCCTCACAGTGCCAGGGAACTGGGTTCGATTTCCGGCTTGGGTCACGGTTTGTGTGGAGTTTGCATGTTCTCCCCGTGTCTGCGTGGGTTTCCTCCAGGTGCTCCAGTTTCCTCCCAAAGTCCAAAGACGTGCTGCTTAGGTGCATTTACCATGGTAGTTTAAGAGCCGTGGGGTTATGCTGCAACTGTACAGGATCTTGGTGAGACCACATTTGGAATATTGTGTGCAGTTCTGGTCACCTCACTATAAGAAGGATGTGGAAGCGCTGGAAAGAGTGCAGAGGAGATTTACCAGGATGCTGCCTGGTTTGGAGGGTAGGTCTTATGAGGAAAGGTTGAGGGAGCTAGGGCTGTTCTCTCTGGAGCGGAGGAGGCTGAGGGGAGACTTAATAGAGGTTTATAAAATGATGAAGGGGATAGATAGAGTGAACGTTCAAAGACTATTTCCTCGGGTGGATGGAGCTATTACAAGGGGGCATAACTATAGGGTTCGTGGTGGGAGATATAGGAAGGATATCAGAGGTAGGTTCTTTACGCAGAGAGTGGTTGGGGTGTGGAATGGACTGCCTGCAGTGATAGTGGAGTCAGACACTTTAAGAACATTTAAGCGGTTATTGGATAGGCACATGGAGCACACCAGGATGATAGGGAGTGGGATAGCTTGATCTTGGTTTCAGATAAAGCTCGGCACAACATCGTGGGCTGAAGGGCCTGTTCTGTGCTGTACTGTTCTATGTTCTAAAATCTCCCTCAATGTACCCGAACAGGCGCCAAAGTGTGGCCACTCGGGGAATTTCACAGTAATGTCATTGCAGTGTTAATGTAAGCCTACTTGTGACTAATAAATAAACTTTAAAGCTTTTCAACAGAGTAGCAGCTTACTTGTATTTATCCCAGATCACTAAAGATTATAAATAGGATTCGTGTAACCAAATTACAAAACAAACCTCCTTCAACCCTCGTCCCACTGCAATGTTCTGTTGTAAGTCCAGCCAGCTGCAAGATCAGCAATACTGACTCCAGGGTGACGTTTCAGGGGGTCAAGACTCAGGCAAGTGTTGAAAGGCTTGAGAAACCCAACTTTAGTTTGGAAAGCTTGTTAGTGATTTATTTGGTCGGCCAAGATGTCAGGATTTGAATTTGCCGGCATTGCTGTTTAATGGTGCTTCCCCGCTGAGCTTTTGCCAGTTTTCTGCTGCTCCCTGAGCGATTGGACTGACAAATTTCAGTGAGATTCAGTAATGGGTCACTCGGCCTGACGTTGGAGCTCTCTTGGGAGGCTACCGGAAGGCCAATCACGCTCGTACCTCCTGCATAAAGAAAACCGGATCAATTAGCTGGGAAAATTTCAGATCAACTGATGGACCGAGCAGTAAGATATGTAAAGGCAAGATCGACAAATACGGGTTAAGTGTGCTCAGAATGCGAATAACGGCAGCAAATTAAAGGTTGGAGTTTAATAGAAAGCGAGTCGAGGTAGAGCAAAAAATAGATGTAGCATAATTATCCAAGGATGAGAGGGAGAAACTGGAGGAACAGAATGCATTGAAGTGAAGTTGAAAGGGAATATCAGAGAACCGACATTAATCAAAGCAGCATATACAGAAGCAGATGAGACAAGTTGTAATATCGTGCACAGAATCTTACCCATCTGTCATCTTCATGTTTCTAACCTGTCTCTCTTTCCTCCCACCTTGCCGTTAACTCCTCTTCTCCCTCCACCCGCCCCCTGCATTACCCTCCCACCAGCTCCCTGCATTACACCACAGCACCCACCCCCCCCCATCCCCCACCAGCTCCCTGGGTTACCCCCTCCCACCGGCAGCTCCCTGTATTACATCCCCCCTCCCCCAGTACCTCCCTATGTTACCCCCCCACCCCCCCGCCCCTCCCCCGGCAGCTCTCTGTTCCCTCACTCCCTGCAAACCCCCCCCCCCTTCCCCGCCCCATAAACCCAGGGGTGCTGAGACCAGCTGTTCCAGAAGGTCCTAAATAAATCCATCTTGCTCTGCCATTGACTTCAGATACATTTACCATGATCACCATTATGGTTAAACTTAACCTTGAATCAATTCTTCTTTCTCTTCCTGGGCAATTGGAGGCAAGGGTTACTTGAGGAATGTGGAGTCTGTAGCCGCTCGCGTTGTTCCTGTCCTGTAGACAGCAGTGATCTGATGTTTCCCCTCCTCTCTTTCCTCCCTGCAGCACTTTCAGAAGGTCATCCCACAGCAGTTTGATGGCTGTCCTGACAAACTGGTCCTGAAGGCTTACCAGGTCAAATACAACGCTAAGAAAATGAAGAAGTATGTAACGTTTGAACCCTGCCTTTGCTTCCCAGCGCACCCTCCAATGTTGGTGTTTTTAGTGGGGTTTGTTGCAGATGAGTGTTGGCCCAGGGCAACTGGAAGAGCCTCTCTAACTCTTAGCCATCTGAGCAGGCAGATAGGTTCCCGTTTCAATGGCTTGTATGAGCAGTACAGCACTGTGTTGTAGATTATTTTCCCATCCTCCGGAATGGGGCTTGGGAATGTAATCATCTGACGCTGAGCCCGAGTGTTAACCAAACTGAGGAGAATTCGACATTTAGGCCTCGATCTCAGTGTTTCCTATTGAGTCAGATTATTTTGCGAATGGCCAGTTTGATCTCGAACAACCTGGCCGAACTCTCCTGCTTTTCCACCTTTAATTGTACGGTGCATGAGAAGATGGGCTGCTTCATCCCGGATTGGGAATGAAGGTGAGGGAGAGACAAGTAAGGAAGTATTGCCCACACTCGCTTAACCTCGTGGAAATGTGCGCCTTGGTGATTAGTGTTTGGAATAGTGATGGAAATAAGTGACCAGAGGAAAAGAGGGTTGAAGCCAGATGCATCATTTCTGCTGTGTACACGTTGTTATTAAATTTTTGCGACAATGGGAATTGTGCACAGATTTTATACCGAGGGAAAAGTGATTAGAAACCAGCAACTAAATTTGATATTTTTGGGGTGACACCAATTTAATTGATTTCTTGACTCCCTTGAAGATACGTTTTGTTGCATTGCTGTGTGCACCATATTGCTGAGGAAGTCCAGAGTAATTTTGTTCCATTCCTTTCCTTTGCCTGATGTGTACCATGAAAAATATCATTGGAACCGTCTTTCGCTCAGAGATTCAGAGAGATTCCACGGTGTTGTGCTGGCAGGTTCCATGGCATCGGACTGGCGAGTTCCACGGTGTTGTGCTGGTGGGGCGCCCCCCCCCCCCAATCTGAGGTCAGCCTGAAATGTGATTTGGGGCCTCTCCATTTCCGCCCTGCTAAAATGCTGGACTTCATTTTTATCACAATCCCCTCTGCAGGAGGGACCCAGGTGGGTTTAACCCACAGACGCCAGTCAGCCCCAAGGTCTCCATTATTCACCATGTTAGTTAGGATCAGTTATCTGAGCGGTAGGTGGAGACTATCGACCGGATTAATTCGCACATTGATGTCAGATATATCAGCACCACCTGTAAATGATTCCACTCCCAGCACTGGCAGTCACTGTGAGGGCTACGTGCACAATCGTCACAGGGCACCTTTTTTAATTCATTCACGGGATGTTGGTATCGCTAGCTAGGCCAGCATCAATTGCCCATCTCTAATCACCCTTGAGAAAGAGCTACAAAGACATCCGCATTGTTTAACTGACCGCATAAGAGACTTGGGGTGACCTTTGATCTCAGTTTTCACTCAGAGAAATGAGATCAATCAAGATCACAATGAAGAATGTGAAATAAAACCCAAACCCTAACCACGGAAAACTCTTCACCTTTCCCGAATTCTGGACACAATGCAAGATTTTTTTTAAAAACACATATATCTGACCAGTGATTCCCTGATCTCCAGGCTGTCTCAACCTTTATCATTGAAGGAAGGGAGAGCTTGGTGAAGGGGGGGAATGAGGGTCGAAGGATGGAACGGGCAGGGGGAATGTGGGTGAAGGGGATGGGAGGGAGGAGGACGATGTGGGTGGAGGGGAAGGGGGGGTTGGGGAGGAGGATGTTGGTGGAGGGGAGGTGGTGGTGGAGAACGGGGTGGTGGGACCCGCCCTTTGTCAATTTAGGTCCAGGTTAATACGGCGGAGGAATCTGGCTTTAGTGCTGCTGTCTTCAACACCTCTTCTCACACCCCCCACACACCCCCGCCATCAGCCTTTTCCGATAGTTGGGAAAATTCCACCCCAAGTACTCTGGGTGTGATTTGGTGGTGATTTCTGAAGGGTACATATGGATGCAATGCGACTGTGGTACCGTCCTGTTCCGGAGTGTGAAGGATTCGGGTGCAGGTTTGTGACGCGCGTTTCTGTTCCCAGAAATACATTGTGAACATTTCCTGCTGGCTTCGATGGACGTTGACTTACTGCAGCCTGTGGGTGGGGAAAGGGGAAGTAACCTGGTCAATTTAGTGGAGGGTAAGGTTGGGTTGGGGAGGCCGGCGAGTGTGTGTGGGGGGATCAATGCTCGGAGGCGGTGTGGGCAATCCGTAGGAAATGATGGCTTCTTTCGGGGAATCCAATCAACGCAAGCTTATTTAGGCATCCTGTTGTGACTTTTTGTCCTCCAGACTTGAAAAAGAATATACTACAATCAAAAATAAGGAAATGGAAGAACAGATTGAAATTAAAGTAAGTTTTCACAATCGTGAATGAAACGTGTTTTAATTATGGACACTTTTCTGTCTCTGGTAATCTAAACTCGTCCATACGTTCTTTGAATGACAAGTGTGCAGTTGTATTAGAAAGTGCGTGAGGTTAATTTCTGCTGATCTTTTATAAAAAGTAAGAGCCCACGTATACGCTGGAAATCCAGTCAGATAATGAAGTGTTTTCTCATAATAGAGTGAGAATATGTGTTGATTAAGATTCACAGGGAATAGAATCTGTGTTTGACAGTGAAATGTGTTTATTTGGGATGGAGCAGTTTATCTCCCCTCTTTCCCCAATGTGACAGATTAATATTTGCCCTGGACATTCTCTTATGTTCAGTGTCACCGGTGAGTGCCCAGCGATGAGCAATTTACCTTTTCCTGTCCACCATCTTGGTATATTGTCATGTGACTCGAGGGTCTTTATTGGATGCCTGAATTGCATACTTGTTTTCACAGGTGTTGCTCCGATTTATTGAATTGATTTATTGTTGTCACATGTATTGGGATACAGTGAAAAGTATTGTTTCTTGCGCACTATACAGACAATGCAGACCATTCATAGAGAAGGAAAGGAGAGAGTGCAGAATGTAGTGTTACAGTCATAGCTAGGGTGTAGCGAAAGATCAACTTAATGCAAGGTCGGTCCATTCAAAAGTCTGATGGCAGCAGGGAAGAAGCTGTTCTTGAGTCGGTTGGTACGTGACCTCAGACTTTTGTATCTTTTTCCCGACGGAAGAAGATGGAAGAGAGAATGTCCGGGGTGCGTAGAGTCCTTAATTATGCTGACTGCTTTGCCGAGGCACTGGGAAATATAGACAGATTCAATGGATGGGAGGTTGGTTTGCGTGATGGACGGGGCTACATTCAGGACTTTTTGTAGTTTCTTGCCGTCTTGGGCAGAGCAGGAGCCATGTCAAACTGATACAACCAGAAATTATGCTTTCTATGGTGCATCAGTAAAAGTTGGTGAGAGTTGTAACTGACATGCCAAATTTCCTCAGTCTTCGGAGAAAGTAGAGCGTTGGTGGGCTTTCTTAACTATAGTGTCGGCATGGGGGGACCAAGACAAGTTGTTGGTGATCTGGACACCTAAAAACTTGAAGCTCTCGACCCTTTCTACTTGGTCCCTGTTGATGTAGATGGGCACGCTCTCCACTATGTTTCCTGAAGTCGATGACAATCTCCTTCATTTTGTTGGCATTGAGGGAGAGATTATTGTCGCTGCACCAGTTCACCAGATTCTCTATCTCATTCCTGTTCTCTGTCTTGTCATTGTTTGAGGTCCGACCCACTACGGTGGTGTCATCAGCAAACTTGAAAATGGAATTGGAGGGGAATTTGGCCACACAGTCATAGGTGTATAAGGAGTATACTAAGGGGCTGAGAACACAGCCTTGTGGGGCACCGGTTTTGAGGTCGATCTTGGAGGAGGTGTTGTTGCCTATCCTTGCTGATTGTGGTCTGTGGGTTCGGAAGTTCAGGATCCCGTAGCAGAGGGAGGAGCCGAGGCCCAGACCAGGGAGATGAGTTTCTTAAGAATAATGGTGTTTCCAAACCTCGGTCTGATTTGCACTTTAGTAAGATGAGGCCAAGTGTAAACAGGCAAACTGATTTATTTTTACAATTCCCAAGCAAACCAGTGGAGTAATGTTGGTAAAAAATCTCTCTCTACTTGGCCTTGAGTCAGTTGCTGCACTGTCCCTGCTAGCAGGCTACACATAACTTTCCTCCTGATCCTGATTATTCGGATTATGAGGGGCATAGACAGAGTGAGTTGGGAGCTGCTGTTCCCCTTGGTTGATGGGTCAATCACAAGAGGACATAGTTATAGGGTAAGGGGTAGGAGATTCAGAGGGGATTTAAGAATTTCTTTTCACTCAGGGTGGTGGAAATCTGGAATGCGCTGCCTGTGAAGGTATTGGAAGCTGGAAACCTTACAACCTTCAAACAATATTTGGATGAACAGTTGAAATACAACATTCAAGGATATGGGACAAGGGCAGGAAAATGGGATTATGGCTCCTTCAGTGGTGTAATTGTTGATGCAGACTCGATGGGTCAAAGAGCCTTTTCTACACTCTGCCTCTATGAAAGGCTTTAATCTTAAAGATTACTTCCCGAGATATGTTCCTCTTTCTGTAAACTTCAGGATTGGGTGTTCCCCTTGTTTCCTACATGGACAGAAGTTAAGTGCGTCATTTTGCTCTTCCCTATGTTTGGAGATAACCCAACTGAATTGAACCAGTTACTCCCTGTTAAACTCAGAAAATAAACCAGGCCAGTCTAATCACCCAATTTAGCTGGTCCAACAAGCCTGATTATTCGGATTAATGAGGATTCATGATTATGAGGTCACCTCTCGTTCTTCAAAACTCTACAGGCCCAATTTGCCCCAAACTTTCTTCATAAGACCCGGTGGCACAGTGGTTAGCACTGCTGCCTCATAGCGCCAGGAACCCGGGTTCAATTCCAGTCTCGGGTGACTGTCTGTGTGGAGTTTACACATTCTCCCTGTGTCTGAGTGGGTTTCCTACCACAGTCCAAAGATGTGCAGGTTGGGTTGATCATGCTAAATTGATCCTAGCGTCAGGGGGATTAGCGGGGTAAATATGGGGGTTATGGCGATAGGGCCTGGTTGGCATTGTGGTCTCCTCCTGTACTGTCGGGATTCTATTCTATTGTAAAACAGTCCCGCCATTCCTGGAACAAGTCTGGTGAATCTTCATTACACACTCTCTCTGGCAATAATATCCTTTCTGAGGCAAGGCGACCAAAACTGCACATACTACTCTTGGTGCGGTCTAACCAAGCTCCTATACATTTGAAGCAAGACCTCACTACACCTGCACTCAAATCATCTTGCAATGAAGGCTAACATTCCATTAGCCTTCCTAATAGCTTGCTGCACCTAGCGAGCCTTCAGTGACTTATGGACAAAGGACACTCGAATCTCTCTGTACATCTACATTTCTTAACTTACCATTTGGGAAATACTCTGCACATCATGAACCAATTGTGAAGTGGTAATTTCAGAATCATGATGTGGAGATGCCGGTGTTGGACTGGGGTAAACACAGTAAGACGTCTCACAACACAAGGTTAAAGTCCAACAGGTTTATTTGGTAGCATGAGCTTTCGGAGCGCCGCTCCTTCATCAGGTGAGCACAGGATTTGTTTCACAAACAGGGCTCATATAGAGACAAACTCAATTACAAAATAATGGTTGGAATGCGAGTCTTAACAGGTAATCAAGTCTTTACAGATGCAGACAATGTGAGTGGAGAGAAGGTTAAGCACAGGTTAAAGAGGTGTGTATTGTCTCCAGCCAGGACAGTTAGTGAGATTTTGCAAGCCCAGGCAAGTTGTGGGGGTTACAGATAGTGTGACATGAACCAAGATCCCGGTTGAGGCTGTCCTCATGTGTGCGGAACTTGGCTGTCAGTTTCTGCTCAGCGACTCTGCATTGTGTGTCATGAAGGCCGCGTTGGAGAAGGCTTACCCGAGATCAGAGGCTGAATGCCCTTAACTGCTGAAGCGTTCCCCGACAGGTTTCAGAATCGTTTGGGAAGAGACTTGCATTTGGAGAGCACTTTTAATAACCTCCGCCCAGTGAAGTCGTTTTGAAGTATACTCACTGTTGTAACGTGGGAAGCAGGGCAGCCGATTTGTGCACAGCAAGATCCCACAGAAAGCAGCAAGATTTGCTTCAGTGAAATAAAAACAGAAAATGGCGGGAAAACGTGGCTGACGAAAACGTCGCCTGTGGAGAGAGAAACAGAGTTGACTTTTGGAATCCAATCTGACTCCTCTTTGGAGTTGGAGTGAGGTAAAAATGTGTGAAGGGTTTTATGAAGTTTTAAAAAGGGGGAGTGGCCAGCGAGGTAAATTAGAAGGTCATGGATCGATAGAGGGCAGGAGAGGTTAAATGACTACCATGGAACACATGACAAAGCCAGCGGTGATAGTATTAAAGCCTAAAGCTTCAGTCTAGGGTAGGTGTTAATAGCAGAATAAAGGTCAGCGCTGTCTGAAAGCAAAAGCGTGACTCGTCACATTACCTCTGTTTCTCTGTCTTCAGATGCTGCCAGATAGGTTGAGATTTTTCAGCTTTTTCTGTTTTTGTTTGAGATTTCGAGCAGTATTTTGTGGAAGCACAGTGGTTAGCACTGCTGCTTCACAGCGCCAGGCACCCGGGTTCGATTCCTGGCTTGGGTCTCTGTCTGTGTGGAGTTTGCACGTTCTCCTCGTGTCAGCATGTCACACAAACAGTGACCCAAGCTGGGAATCGAACCTGGGTCCCTGGAACTGTAAGGCAACAGTGCTAACCACTGTGCCACTGTGTCGCCCAGCGAACCAGTTAGTGAACCAGATGGGTTTTTCGAAAATCAACAATGGTTTCATGGTCATCAGTAGATTCTTAATTACAGATTTTTTAATTGAATTCAAATTCTACCATTTGCCGTGACGGGATTCGAACCCAGGTCTGTTTCATCAGAAGGAACTCTTCAAAATGCAGCTAATGAAAATACAACAAAACTTACTCCAACTTATAAATCAAAGAAAGGGTTTAATAAAGAAACATCATTACTCCAAACTTGGGGCCTCGCCCTGGACCACTCCCAGCTCTTCACAATGCTACATAGTTTCTTATTTATAGTGAATCAGTTGGTCAGCTGACTATTACATCACTCTGTAATTGGTTCCATGTTTTACTGGGTCAGCTGACCCTTGCATCTTGTTCTCATTGGTCACATTACATCCAATGCAAAGTTGTCACCGGTTACATTCTAACAGGTCCCCCAGAACATTAGCTGAATTTCTGGATGAATAGTGTAGCAATAATGCCACTAGGCCGGTGTCACCCCTTACGCACTACCAAAATTGTTAAGCACATGATTTGCAAAGTACTTCAGTAAAGAAATTCCCTCACTTCCAGAGAGATAGCCAAGCGTGGGCGTGGGTTGGTTTTCAATATTGGACTTGCATAGCTCCAACCAGTCTGAGTGGCTTATCTGTGCCAGGCAGCTGCAAGCTCATTACGCCTGTAGGTCAATGTTGTGGCGAGCCCCCATGGTTCGTCCCCACATAATGAGGACACATATTGTCTGATGTTGGTGCATCAATGGTTCTCTGTCTGTGCTCAACAAGAAGGATACGGTACAATGTTGTGGGTGCACCTGCTGACTCACCAACCTGAAATGAAACACTATCTTCTTAAGAGTCTTATTTGACAATCCAAGTAAGGCAAAAACCCACCATTTCTGGGGAGGTGAGGAATTGCATCTTTTTTCCACCATGGACAAACCATTTTATATAATCCTGCCACTTGATTCATTCGGATCAGCAAGATGGCCCCGGAAACAATTGACTAATTGTATAATTAAGGACGTACAGATGGAGGCTGTTCATTAGATGTGCTCAAGTAATCATCTGAAGAGCGACTGCTTCCTTGTATGCCTGCCCTGACCAAATTGGCCATTCATAGTCCTGGCAGCAGCTGGTTGAGGGGGAGTCCTCCAAAGCAAAGGAGGAAAACCAATGCAATAGTGAGGAAAGATATTGGCTTGGAAAATCATGATGTGGAATCCGTATGGGTGGAGGGGGCAGAAAACATTGTTGGGGATTGTTTATAAGCCCCAAAACAGTAGTGGGGATGTAAGGGAAAGTATTAAACAATAAATCAGGTGTATGCGAAAGGGGTTCAACTGTAATCATGGGTGACTTTAATTTATATATATATTGGACAATCCAAGCTAGCAATAGTAATGTGGAGAAGCTCCTGGAGTATGCATGAGATGGGTTTTTTAGACCAATATGTTGAGGAATCTAGCAGGTATTGTGTAATGAGAAAGGGTTCATCAACAATCTTGTGCGGTCCATTAGAACACACCCCCCCTACCTGGGATGGGGATGGTGAGGAGGATGGTGATGGCAGGCTAGGAGTCAGGAGATGTGGTGAAGGTGGAAATAGGCAGTGTTGGTGTTGGAAATGACGTGATTAGAATCTCATCTCTGGGTCAGGCACAACAGCAGATGTGGGAACAGTCTGGTTTGGCCTTTGGACTGAGTCAGTGGCTCGGGGATGGAGCTGGTAGCAGCGGCTGAAGATGATAACGTCAATTCAGACCGAGGCGGGCTCAAACTGTTCATTTAGGACTGAGTTCTGAAAGATTGTCACAGGCTCATTCGCACAAGGATTGAAAATCCCAACAAAGCAGTGGGGATGAAAAACCCGGAATCTTTGCAGAACCCCTCAGACTTTCTGTAAAGAATTTGTGAATGGATGCACCAAGATGGACTGAGTTGTTTTCCTCACCCATGCTGTGAAGTATTTGCTGTGGAAATACACAGGGGCGGCACGGTGGCACAGTGGTTAGCACTGCTGCCTCATGTTGCTAGGGACCCGGGTTTCCATTCCGGTCTGCTTCTGCACTGTAGGGATTCCATGACTAATGTCATTATTGGTAGATGTGTCTGTTCAACATTTTATTTCACTTGCATGGAGCGTGCAGCGTTCTCTCTATATGCTGCGCTGGGTGCTTCCTTCTCCAAGGAAAGTTTGCAAACAGGAGTATTTTACACTTCCAGCCTCAGGTGACTGTGTGGAGTCTGCACGTTGTCCCCGTGTCTGCGTAGGTTTCCTCTGGGTGCTCTGGTTTCCTTCTACAGTCCAAAGACGTGCAGCTTAGGTGGATTGGCCATGGATTGCGGGGGTGCAGGCTCAATGGGCCAAATGGCCTCCATCTGCGCTGTAGGGATTCTATAGTTATATGAATGGTTGTGGTGTGGAATGGACTGCCTGCAGTGATAGTGGAGCCAGACACTTTAGGAACATTTAAGTGGTTATTGGATAGGCACATGGAGCACACCAGGATGATAGGGAGTGAGATAGCTTGATCTTGGTTTCAGATAAAGCTTGGCACAACATCGTGGGTCGAAGGGCCTGTTCTGTTCTGTTCTGTTCTATGTTCTATGAATCGTATGTTTGGATGAAATGGAAAGGTGTGATTAGTATATCAATTTGATTGGTGTCATCCAATTAAAAACATGAAGAAGCTTAATTCAGATGAGTGACGAATTGTGATTAGGCTGAGGCCTGGCCTATTTGGGTCAAGGTTTCAGTTCACTAGCTTAATCCCAGCAGTTTTGCCGATCTTTGCAGCTGGTTTGGTATTTACTGACGGTGTTCAGCACTGCAGAATGAATTGCAAATAAGAATCATAGAAACCCGACAGTGCAGAAAGAGGCCAGTCAGCCCATCGAGTCTGCACCGATCACAATCCCACCCAGGCCCTACCCTCTTATCCCTATACATTTACCCGCTAATCCCTCTAACCTACACATCTCAGGACACTAAGGGGCAATTTTGTAGCATGGCCAATCAACGTAACCTGCACATCTTTGGACTGTGGGAGGAAACCGGAGCACCCGGAGGAAACCCACGCAGACACGAGGAGAATGTGCAAACTCCACACAGACAGTGACCCAAGCCGGGAATCGAACCCAGGTTCCTGGAGCTGTGAAGCAGCAGTGCGAACCACTGTGCTACCGTGCCGCCCACAGTTCACTTGTAAGGAACATAAGAAATAGGAGCACTCCAGAGATCAGAGCTAGAAAATGTGCTTTTGCAGTGATTTGACATTGACCTTAGGTGAGCTGCTGCAAGATTTTTCTAATGCAGTCACTGAATGAGTTGCCCAAGAGTTCTGTGCCTAAATAAATGGATCAGTGTTATGTTCTGGGATTGAGAGAACCAGTTAGTCTCACACCAGATGAATGTGAGAGAATTTGTTGTTATCACATACTCATCGCTGCCTTTTTTGTCCCAATGCATCTGTCTCCAAACGAATTGAAACAGAAAACTTTAGACTGCTGTTTGGTGTGGATTTCTCTCTTTCAGGAATGGTGACTCCTGTCAGCTGAATCATTTTGGTGTTATGTCTGCAGTGACTTATAGAATCGCAGCAGTGCAGAAAGAGGCTGTTCAGCCCATCGAGCCTGCACAGACTTCAATCCCACCCAGGCCCTATCCCCATAACCCCACTTATTTATCCTGCTAATCCTCTGGCACTGAGGGGCAATTTAGCATGGCCAATCCACCTAACCCGCACATCTTTGGATTGTGGGAGGAAGCCGGAGCACCCGGAGGAAACCCACGCAGACACGGAGCAGGCACGTGCAAACTCCACACGGACAGTGACCCAAGCCGGGAATCGAACCCGGGTCCCTGGCGCTGTGAGGCAGCAGTGCTAACCACCGTGCCGCCCCCGCATACTTGTCCTCTTTCCACAGTGTAATGTGAGGACTGAATCATCACCTTCGCTCCCACCTGTGCACACCATTTTCACCAGTCACTTAGCTTAAGGGCGGCACGGTGGCACAATGGTTAGCACTGCTGCCTCACAGCGCCAGAGATCCGGGTTCGATTCCCGGCTTGGGTCACTGTCTACGCAGAGAATGCACCTTCTCCCCTGTCAGCACCTTCTCCCATGGGAATTGTGATTTTAAAAACTTGGTCAGGGATGGGGGTTTAAATTAGTGCTGGAGTTGAAGGAGGCTATTCAGGTGCTCCGGTTTCCTCCCACAGTCCGAAAGACGTGCTGGTTAGTTTAGCATTGGCCATGCTAAATTCTCCCTCAGTGTACCCGAACAGCCGACTAGGGGATTTTCACAGTAACTTCATTGCAGTGTTAATGTAAGCCTGCTTGCAACACTAATAAATAAATTTTAAACTGTGGCAGAAGCAGTCTGTTTGCAACTCCGGCATCCTGTTCAGCCTTGAGCTGTGTGGCCAACCTCAAATTGTTCCATCCTCCATGATGTTGCCTACCTCAGTCCATCTTTAGCTGAAACTCTCATCTCTGCCTTCGTCATCTCCGGGCATCACAGCTCCACTGCCCCCCCCTCCCCTGCCCCTCCTTGCTAGCCAGCCAGCATTTATGTCCCATAAACCTCATTCATAACTGCTCTGTGTTCTATCTTGTACACAGTCTGGCTCACTCGCTACGTCTTTGGTCACTGACCTCTGTTGGCTCCTAGTTTATCACAGTCCCAAATTCTCAGTCTCGTGTTTCAATCGCATCGTGGCCTTGCTCTTCTCCAGGACATTGGTAAGGCCACACTTGGAATACTGTGTACAGTCCTGGTCACCCTATTATAGAAAGGATATTATTAAACTAGAAAGAGTGCAGAAAAGACTTACTAGGATGCTACTGGGACTTGATGGTTTAAGTTATAAGGAGAGGCTGGATAGACTAGGACTCTTTTTCCCTGGAGCGTAGGAGGCTGAGGGGTGATCTTATAGAGGTCTATCAAATAATGAGGAGCATAGATCAGCTAGATAGTCAATATCTTTTCCCAAAGGTAGGGGAGTCTAAAACTAAAGGGCATAGGTTTAAGGTGAGAGGGGAGAGATACAAAAGTGTCCAGAGGGGCAATTTTTTCTCAGAGGGTGGTGAGTGTCTGGAACAGGCTGCCAGAGGTAGTAGTAGAGGCGGGTACAATTTTGTCTTTTAAAAAGCATTTAGGTAGTTGCATGGATACGATGGGTATAGAGGGATATGGGCCAATTGCGGGCAATTGGGATTAGCTTAGGGATTTTTAAAAAAGGGCGGCATGGACAAGTTGGGCCAAAGGGTCTGTTTCCTGCTGTAAACCTCTATGACTCTGAGCTCTCCTCCCTCTCATTTCTACATTTCTCTTATTCTAGCCTCTTCTGCACATGCCTGTCATTGGTGGCTGTTCTTCAGCTGTCTGTAACTTGCCCTCTGGAATATCCCCCTTCAACCCCGGCACCACTATAAACCCCCATCCCTGACCAGGATTTTTAATGATAATTCCCAATATATCCTCCTTAGCTTGTCTGTTTTCATTACACCTCTTCCAACTGATTAGAACATCTCACTCTGTGAAAAGATTTTGTATCAATGCATGTTGATGAACAAATCATTAACAACATCACTGACTCAATTGCCCACACACAGGATTGCTGATGTGAAACCTGGAAGTGGCAACAATTATTCACACATCACATTCACAGTCAAACACTCCCGTTTGCAAACTATAAGATCATAAGACATAGGAGCAGAATTAGGCCACTCGGCCCATCGAGTCTGCTCCGCCATTCAATCATAGCTGATATTTTTCTCATCCCCATTCTCCTGCCTTTTCCCCATAACCCCTGATCCCCTATTAATCAAGAACCTATCTATCTCTGTCTTAAAGACACTCAATTACCTGGTCACCACAGCCTTCTGAGGCAAAGGGTTCCACAAATTCACCACTCTCTGGCTGAAGAAATTCCTCCTCACATCTGTTTTAAAGGATCGTCCCTTTAGCCTGAGGTTGTGCCCTCTGGTTCTAGTTTTTTCCTACTAGTGGAAACATCCTCTCCACGCCCACTCTATCCAGACCTCGCAGTATCCTGTAAGTTTCAATAAGATCCTCCCCTCATCCTTCTAAACTCCAATGAGTACAGACCCAGAGTCCTCAACCGTTCCTCATACGACAAGCTCTTCATTCCAGGGATCATTCTTGTGAATCTCCTCTGGACCCTTTCCAAGGCCAGCACATCCTTCCTTAGATATGGGGCCCAAAATTTCTCTGAATACTCCAAGTGGGGTCTGACCAGAGCCTTCTACAGCCTCAGAAGTACATACTGCTCTTGTATTCTAGCCCTCTCCACATGACAGCTAACATTGCATTTGCCTTCCTAACTGCCGACTGAACCTCCACGTTAACCTTAAGAGAATCTTAAACAATGACTCCCAAGTCCCTTTGTTTCTAATTTCCTAAGCATTTTCCCATTTAGAAAATAGTCTATGCCTCCATTCCTCCTTCCAAAGTGCATAACCTCACACTTTTCCACTTTGTATTCCATCTGCCACTTCTTTGCCCACTCTCCTAACCTGTCCAAGTCCTTCTGCAGCCCCCCTGCTTCCTCAATACTACCTGTCCCTCTACATATCTTTGTATCATCTGCAAACTTGGCAACAGTGCCTTCAGTTCCTTCCTCCAAATCGTTAATGTATATTGTGAAAAGTTGTGGTCCCGGCACTGACCTCTGAGGCACACCACTAGTCACTGGCTGCCATCCTGAGAAAGACCCCTTTATCCCCACTCTCTGCCTTCTGCCAGTCAGCCAATCCTCTATCCGTGCCAGGATCTTACCCTTAACACCATGGGTATTTAACTTATTTAACAGTCTCCTATGCGGCACCATGTCAAAGGCCTTCTGGGAATCTAAATAAATCATGTCCACTGGTTCTCCTTTATCTAACTTCCTTGTTACCTCCTCAAAGAACTCCAACAGATTTGTCAGACATGACCTCCCCTTGACAAAGCCGTGCTGACTCAGTCCTACTTTATCATGCACTTCCAAGTACTCTGTAATTTCATCTTTAATAATGGACTTTAAAATGTTGCCAATGACCGAAGTCAGGCTAACCGGCCTATAATTTCCCATCTGCTGCCTCCCTCTCTTCTTAAACAGCGGTGTTACATTCGCTACTAAACTCTCCTTGGAGAAGGAAGCACCCAATGCAGCGTGTGAAGAGAATATTCAACATTCCGGGCAAGTAAAATAAAATGTTGAACAGACACATCTCCCAACAATGGCATTATTCTGTTTTTGTAGAATCACAGAATCCCTCCAGTGCAGAAGGAGGCCGTTCGGCCCCATGAGTTAGCACCGACTCTCTAACAGAACATCTTACCCAGGCCCTATCCACGTAACCCCATGTATTTGTCCCATGGCTAATCCACCTAACATCTTGGGACACTGAGGGGCAATTTAGCACGGCCAATCCACCTAACCCGCCACATCTTTGGCATGTGGGAGACAACCGGGAGGAAACCTACGTGGATCGGGGAGAATGTGCAGACTCCACACAGTCACCCCAAGGCAGGAATTCCCTGCTTGGGTCACCGTCTGTGTGGAGTCTGCACGTTCTCCCTGTGTCTGTGGGTTTCCTCCTACAGTCCAAAAGACGTGCTGGTTAGCCATGCTAAATGCTCCCTCATTGTACCCGAACAGGTGCAGGAGTGTGTCGACTAGGGGATTTTCACAGTAACTTCATTGCAGTGTTAATACAAGTCTACTTATGACACCAATAAATAAACTTTTAAAAAATTTAGCATGGCCAATCAATCTAACCCACACACATTGGGCTGTGGGAGGAAACCGAAGCATCTGGAAGAAACCTACGCAGACACGGGGAGAACGAGCAAACGCCACACAGACAGTGACCCAAGCCGGGAATTGAACCTGGGTCCCTGGCACTTAGAGGCAGCAGTGTGCCACAGCTATGGAGGTGTTGAAATCAAACAGTAAATCAGATCTTGGTGTCCCCTTTTGTTTTTGAAGTCAGATGGTGAGGCTGTAACATGAGTGTGAGTTTCTCAAGTACTTGCAGCCTGGCATATGGCTGAGAGCAGGATTAGGGAATTCTTTGGCACAGGTGGTTGTTCAGAATGTCTTCACATACTGGCACAGGTCCGAGCTTCCAAAAGTTACTCGACAGGAAACTGGACCATTATTGCAGAAAGTGCTAACCAATATATAACAGAGAGAATGTGCCCGATAGAGAAACCTGACCCTATGTACACCTTGGGATTTCTTCTCAAATGTCCACTTTGAAAACCTATGCTTCCTGCTTAAGCCTTGTGTTGGTGTCTTTTTTGCATTGTCAGTTAAGTTAATGTTGTGTATAGGGAGCTGGTGTCCACGGGAAACTGTGTCAAGACTCCCCAGACACCACTCGATTGTTGCAGCCACAGCTTTATTTTTTGTGTTTGCCATCCTTCTGGTGCAGCTCATAGAATCTCTACAGTGCAGAAGGAGACCATTCGGCCCATCGAGTCTGCACCAACCACAATCCCACTCAGGCCCGATCCCCATAACCTCATGCATTTACCCTAGCCAGTCCCCCTGACACTAAGGGGCAATTTAGCACGGCCAATCCACCTAACCCCGCACATCTTTGCACTGTGGGATCAAACAGGAGCACCCAGAGAAAACCCAAGCAGACACGGAGAGAGTGTGCAAACCCCACACAGACAGTGACCCGAGGCCGGAATTAAACCCGGGTCCCTGCCGCTGTGAGACAGCAGTGCTTGCCACTGTGCCACCGTGCCGACAATCAGTCAGTTTGTTTTCCGGTAAGAAAGCCCTTTTGGGAAACCATCCTGCCCGTCACTTCTAGTTACACAGTGACATCTTTAATTTCCACCTGCACCTTTGGAAAGGGCAGGCAGGACTTGAGTTCACCTCCACAACACGTCCAATAATGCCAAGTGCAGTTGTATTCAAGTTCTAGAATGGGACTGGAACCTCCAAACCCGATGTGAGGCCATGAAAGGGAGCTAAACAACATGATAAATTGCAGCGCACCGGGGGAAAGAACGATTTCTCTCAGTTTCACAGCAACACTGTTTGTGTTTTTCCTCTACATGTTCTGGGTGTGCTACCCACGCGGCATGGATTCTGAATCTGATAGCCTACATATACTGTTGTTCAGCTTATCAAAGTAAAATCAAATGTGTTAAAAGCCATACTTTGAATTGCGATTTCATTACAAAGAATTTTAACAACAAACTCTTGTAAACCATACATAGTTTGTTGTGTGCACAGTCTCTTGAAGTGCCATTGGTTCAGCTTGATGTACATTACAGTTCATGTCGTTCAAAGCCTATAGAGACAATTCGAAGTGAAGGGAGGAGACTAGTACAACGGGTGGGAGTTGTGGTTGAAAGGGGGCAAGGGAGAGGGTGGGGTCAAGTGGAGCGGGGGGTTGTTTGAGGGGTGGGGTGGATGGACAGGGAGGTGATGGGTGGGTGGATGAGCAGGGAGATGAGGGGTGGGTGGATGAGCAGGGAGATGAGGGGTGGGTGGATGAGCAGGGAGATGAGGGGTGGGTGGATGAGCAGGGAGATGAGGGGTGGGTGGATGAGCAGGGAGATGAGGGGTGGGTGGATGAGCAGGGAGATGAGGGGTGGGTGGATGAGCAGGGAGATGAGGGGTGGGTGGATGAGCAGGGAGATGGAGATGGAGGGGGATGGGTGGATGGGCAAGGAGGTGAGGGGGACGGGTGGATGGGCAGGGAGGTGAGGGGCATGGGTGGATGGACAGGGAGGTGAGGGGGACGGGTGGATGGGCAGGGAAGTGAAAGGGGTGGGTCGATGGACTGGGAGGTGAGGGAGATGGGTGGATGGGCAGGGAGGTGAGGGAGATGGGTGGATGGGCAGGGAGGTGGAGGGGGATGGGTGGATGGGCAGGGAGGTGGAGGGGGATGGGTGGATGGGCAGGGAGGTGGAGGGGGTGGGTGGATGGACTGAGATGAGGGGGGGTGGATGGACAGGGAGATGGAGGGGTGGGTGGGTGGAGGGGGCATGGTCAGGGTGGTTGAGGGGGCAAGGGGGAGTGGGAACCAGGTGGAGTGGGTGAGAGATGTGACGGGTTGGTTAGAGGGGTGGGTGTGCTGAGTGGCAGGAGGATGATTGGGATGGTGGGTGGGTGGTGGGACTGTTGAGGGGAAGGGGGATGGATGAGCAGGGGGGTTGTGGGAGGGTTTGTTGGACTGGTAAGGGGTTGAGGAGGTGGGGGAAAGTCCGGAAGGGGGCGGGGGGTTTGGGAGTTGGGGGGCAGTGGCAGGTTTAAGGTGGGGGGAGGGGGATGGGGGGGGTGGGGAGAGAGGGATGGGTGGAGGTGGTTGCAGGTGTTTCCGATTTCAGCTCAGTTGAAAGATAGAGTGCCATCCCTTCACAAGGTGGCACTGTAGCCTGCCATGTGTATGCTGTATCACATGTCGAGTCGCCTCTTCCTGCGCGTTGCAGTGGCCTGGATTTTGCACCTTTTCAATGTAAATCAGAGTGCAGCTTCTGGCAATTGTACATCCATTGTTAAACTTGGAAATTCAGAGGCTGCTGTCCCTGTCCTGATGCCTCTCTCTACTGAGGCATTTGCCATTCATATGGCCATTCTTGCATGACATATCTACTAACCGTACCAGATAAAGCTTGGACAAGTTCACTGAAGTGTAATTAGATTTCTGATAGTGTGATAAGCCTGATTACTGCCTAATGACCTCTCTGGTACTGAAAGTTAGGCTTCACACATGTTGAGGGCACCATTTAATTGGAGTTATTATTTATTTTTTCATGGAATGTGGGTGGCGCAGGCAAGGCCAGACTTAGTGCTTTCCAGAAGATGGTGGTTAAAAAATGAATTAAATAAACATTATTAAAAATCAAACTTTGATCTTGATCTCTCTGAAATCCCATCTTTCTTTCCCTGTACATGAAATGCATTGAATTTAATATTCTGACTGACACTTCCTGATTCAGATTGTGAGGTCAGTTAGGATTCTTTAGCCCTTATTAAGGAGATGTAGATTTGTTTGCCCTGTTGACGCAGATCTCCTGTACAGGATGCTGCTCTGTTTTGCATTTTTAGTTAATGTCGATCCCAGAGTGATGCCCCGATAGTAAGTCTGTGAGTAAAATGAGTGGTACCGTTCACTCACTGCTGGGCACCAAAACTGGACCAGTGTTTCATGCTAATTGCAATGATTACCTCGGCATTTCACATAATTTGTGATCTTGGTTGCACTGTCTCTTGTCGGGGGGTGTGGGGGGGAGGTGGGGGGGGAAGTGGTGTCCAGGGCGGTGGGAGAGAACTTGCAAGTTGGGAAGTGAGCCCAGGAATGCTGTTGACCATTCCTCATGACTATTTCCAGAGCGAGGTGAGGGAAGACACTCGCGGGAAGAATCAGGAGTATTTTAATGGCTTGTGGTAAAGGATGCTCTCTCTCTGCTGTGTTTAAAAACTCTTGTCTTTGTCCCTTCATTGTTCCTGTGTTAGCCCACAGTCTGAGCTCCTTGTTACTGATTCACTGACTCGATGATTTTCCAGTACTTAGTCTTTTGGAACTTTTTCTAATTTACATTTGCATTACACTTCGCTGCTTGTGAAAAAGCCACATTTTGAACCTTCCTTTCAAGCTAACCACGGTCCTTGTCAATCAACCAGCAAGCGATATGTTCCTTATTTAATTCCAGTGAATCTTCACTCTACACTTGCCACAGATTTTAATATTCAATGTCAACTTGCATTGAGATAACATATTTCACAGACTTGGACTTTGTGTCGAGTGGGACCAGGCGTACTGTGGGCTGCAAGATGTTGCCACTGTCCCCAACTGATCACATCTGTCTCACTGCAGCCCGTTGACGTCCTGTTCTTGGAGATGCTCCTTAAATGTACTTTGCCAGGTCTTCCTTGGGCCAGGCCTGTTGTCGTCATCATCTGCCTGGTGGTGTCCGTTCTACTACCACTTTGGTGGGACATATGTCTGGGAGGCAAAGGATCAAGCATCCATTGTCTCTCCCTGTGTCTCAGGTGCATCTGACCAGCCCCCTGTAGTTCTTCATTGGTAATGCTGTCTCTCCACATGAGGCCAAAGATCTTGCATAGGCAGCACAAGAGGTGCAATCAAAATACATTGCCACTAAGCCAGAGAGGAGCTGTTAGGAGGGGTGACCAAGAACTTAGTTGAAGAAAGGGAAGATTGAGGGATAGTGGGCTGCCCACAACCACCTGCAGTACCGCAACAGTGTTCTCCCAATGCCTCGTGCAAATCCAGCACTGCATCCCCTTGCGTTGTAGTTTGTCACAGATGTCAGGATTAAAACATCGTGGCCAAATTACTAAGACTGTTGGAATGCTAGATTTTATTATAGTGGAGGGCTGGATTATAAATGGTGAGGATGTTTTGCACCAACCCTGGTTAGATCACATCTGGAATGCTGTATACAGTTCTGGCTACCATGCCTTCGAAAGGATATATTGATCTTGGAAGGAATGCATCACAGATTCACAATGTTACTGGTGCTCCAAGAGTTAGACCATGAAGAGAGATCAACTAGGTTTCTATTCCCTGGAATAGGCATGATTAAGGCATGATTTGACTGAATAGGCATGATTAAGGCATGATTTGACTGAATTCTTTAAGGATTTTGAGGATTTGGTAGGGTAGATGGAGAGAGAACCTTCCACTGGTTGGGGGGGAGGGGGCACTCGCACGCGCACACACACACAGTCAAAGTCAGACACCCTGTGGAGGAGGGAAACCAGTAAATACTTCAAGTGTGGAACTTGCCACAAAAAGCAATAGATGATGGCTCAGTGAATAATTTTAAATCTGAGGTGGATGGATCTTTTTATTAACCAAGGGTAGTGAGTGATTTGGAGTCCAGGCAGGTAGAAGAGGTCACCTCAGCTACCATCACCTTGCTCAACCTCTCCACTTGCTTTTTGAACTTCCAAAACTGCCTGAGCAAATGCTTCCACCAATTAGACCTTGGGAAGATTGAAGCTATTGTTCTAATGCCTGCCATGAAATATCTTACAAAATATCTTCCCTGGCTACTCACCCCACCCCCCTTCCTGGCAAACATGTCCTGTTTGAGTCCGAGATGGGCTTCTGACCACATCTTCTCCAGCATCAAGACCACCGACTCCACCACCGTAACATTATCCAACTCCACCCCGCAGCAGCTCATCTTCCAGAACCCTCGTCCACCCCTTTGTTACCTTGACTGTTCCAACAGATTTGTTTTGTCTCTTACCTTGCATCCTACATAAAGCTCAAATTTATCCAGAGCCTGTATCCTTCTGCAATCTCTCCACTAAATCTGACCCGTTCTTGCACATCCCTGAGTTCAATTACTCTGGCGACAGTATCTTCAACTGAATTGTGAGGATATTCTCCCTCTTTCGCATAGTTTCTCCAGTTTCTCTGCATTGAGCTACATTTATGCAGAATTCCTTCCGTCTAACGTTTTGCAACCTTACTGCAGTCTCTGGCAATTTGTTTCCTCATATTTGCCACACGCCCTAAATTGGTATCATTGGCAAATTTCAAACCATTCCTCTTGTAGTCAACTGAGGTTAATGGAAAACTGGATGTTCCAGTGCAGAACATAGAACATAGAACAGTACAGCACAGAACAGGCCCTTCGGCCCACGATGTTGTGCCGAGCTTTATCTGAAACCAAGATCAAGCTATCCCACTCCCTATCATCCTGGTGTGCTCCATGTGCCTATCCAATAACCGCTTAAATGTTCCTAAAGTGTCTGACTCCACTATCACTGCAGGCAGTCCATTCCACACCCCAACCACTCTCTGCGTAAAGAACCTACCTCTGATATCCTTCCTTTATCTCCCACCATGAAGCCTATAGTTATGCCCCCTTGTAATAGCTCCATCCACCCGAGGAAATAGTCTTTGAACGTTCACTCTATCTATCCCCTTCATCATTTTATAAACCTCTATTAAGTCTCCCCTCAGCCTCCTCCGCTCCAGAGAGAACAGCCCTAGCTCCCTCAACCTTTCCTCATAAGACCTACCCTCCAAACCAGGCAGCATCCTGGTAAATCTCCTCTGCACTCTTTCCAGCGCTTCCACATCCTTCTTATAGTGAGGTGACCAGAACTGCACACAATATTCCAAATGTGGTCTCACCAAGGTCCTGTACAGTTGCAGCATAACCCCACGGCTCTTAAACTCCAACCCCCTGTTAATAAAAGCTAACACACTAGAGGCCTTCTTCACAGATCTATCCACCCGAGTGGCAACCTTTAGAGATCTGTGGATATGGACCCCAAGATCTCTCTGTTCCTCCACAGTCTTCAGAACCCTACCTTTGACCCTGTAATCCACATTTAAATTAGTCCTACCAAAATGAATCACCTCACATTTATCAGGGTTAAACTCCATTTGCCATTTTTCAGCCTTGAAGCGCACAATTTTAAATATCCCGCAAATACACTCTGACTCTTGGAGTCCGATATGATTCTACTTCGGAACTTAGTACATATTCAGAAGAGTCATATTGAACTCAAAACATAAACTCTGCTTTTCTCTCTCCATGGACGCTGCCAGACCTGCTGAGATTTTCCAGCATTTTCTGATTTCGTTTCAGATTGTAGCATCCGTAGAAATTTGCTTTTAATTTAAAATTCGGCGGATGCTAGAGATTTGAAATAAAAACACAAAATGCTGGAGATACTCAACAGGTCTGGCAGCATCTGTGGAGAGAGAACAGAGCTAACGTTTCGAGTCTGGATGACCCTAGAAGGGTCATCTCTCTCTCTCCACATCCGTTGTATTTTGCTTTTATGACTCTAGACTCTTTGCTTTCTACCCCTCAGCTATCTCTCTGTCCCTGCACCAAATTTCCTTTAATAGCACCTTTCATACCTTGAGGTTATCTTGTAACCAACTGTTCAGTATTTTTAGTAGATCTACCCCTGTGTTAAACATGGCTAAAATGTTAACGATGGTAGTAAAGTCGCCATAGATTTCTCAGGAGTTCACGTATAGTCCATTTTAAGTTCGATCCAGAGCTCTTTCTAATATTGCAGCCTGTTCAGTAATATTTGGAATGGAGATTACTACAGCTTGCCCCAGTATGTTAATTTATGTGGAACGCTGTTTGGGACACACTCGCTGCCAGAGGTTAATGGGATAGTTTTTGTCTTGAGCAGGCCCGATTTTTTGAGGAAGTTATTTTTCCCACGAATAGTTCTGGCTGCTGGAGTCACATGCAGTGTGTTGCAGTGATATGCTGCTGGCTCCGAGAGCAGTACTGCTTGCTGTCATTGGCAAAGGACTTCTCCAGACCCCTCCTCCAGGAAGCGTCCCGCAGGGATCAATAGGAAAGCGTGGCCTCCGAGGAATTCTGTGACGACACTGCCAACATTTGGCCGCCTTTGCCTGGTGACCTGTGCTGCGTGTTCCCCCGGGTGGAGATCGGTTGTCTGTGAGGTCCCCTGGCATGTTCTGTAAATGGAAGCAACAGCCTTTCAAAAGCTTCTATTTGAGATATAGGCAGGCAGCATTCCTGTTTGAAGTAATATATAAATCATTGTACAAAGGCAGTAACCGAGACTGGCGCTTGTACCCACCAGACTTGTACCACTCTCAGATACTGAGTCTGCAATCTGATGTACAGTTCGGCCTGCCTGTGTGTGTTTTAAACTGGATCTCCAGATTACTGGAGAGGTGTATGCAACAATCTCACCGTTTGGTTTGGACGCAGGGTGCTTGTAGATTAATCTGATTCCCTTGTTGTTCCGCAGAGACTCCGAACAGAGAATCGTCTCCTCAAGCAGCGGATTGAGACCCTGGAGAAGGTATGATGCGCTCCTGGAGCACTTTGTCAGCTACTCTCTTTTGATAGTAATTGAACTGTCCCGTGCTTCTCACCATGTCTACGGGAGGCGGTGGTGCAGTGGTACCGTCACTGGACTAGTAATCCAGAGACCCAGGGTAATGCTCTGGGGACCCGGGTTCCAAGCCCACTACGGCAGGTGGTGTAATTTAAATTCTGTACATATCTGGAATTAAAAGTCTAATGATGACCACGAATCCATTGTTGTAAATAACCCACCTGGTTCACTCATGCCCCTTTCGGGAAGGAAATCTGCCGTCCTTACCCGGCCTGGCCGATATGTGACTCCCGAGCCCCAGCAATGTGGTTGACTCTTTAATGCCCCTTCTGAAATGGTCTAGCAAGCCATTCAATTCAAGGATAATTAGGGATAGGCAACAAATACTGGCCCAGCCAGTGAGGCCCACATCGCCTGAGTGAATTAAAAAAAAGGCACCACCTCATCTGTGGGAGAAAAACACAGTTGATGTTTGAGATTGAGAAGAACTGTCAAGGGTGACGACAATACGGTTTATTAATAACTCTTCC
The DNA here is from genome assembly GCF_964213995.1 of Mustelus asterias. NCBI lineage: Eukaryota > Metazoa > Chordata > Chondrichthyes > Carcharhiniformes > Triakidae > Mustelus > Mustelus asterias. The sequence goes on from NC_135819.1 coordinate 24,647,761, forward strand.
TCGCTCCACCGATGCTGCCTGACTTGCTGAATATTTCCATCATTCTCTGTTTTTGATTTCAGATTGCCAGCAGTTTTTTGTCTTGTTCACGATGTAACAGCTTTGTCTAGAGCAGAAAGCATGATCAAATCTCTGAGAGTGTGTACGTGTCTGAGTGTGATGCTGCTGCTGTATGATGCAGTGGTTTGTAGCAGTGTTATTCCCAATAGAGTCGGTCTCACTCGTGGGTACATCCTTAATCCATGGCAGGTCACCAGGCTCCGTTCAGAGGCTGGTTCTTCCTTGTAACTTTCGTGTGAATTTTGCAGAGGGCAACATATTTGGGGAACATTGAACAGGGCGGCACATTGGTTAGCACTGCTGCCTCACAGCGCCAGGGACCCGGGTTCGATTCCTGGCTTGGGTCACTGTGCAGAGTTTGCACATTCTCCCTGTGTCTGCTTGGGTTTCCTCTGGGCATTCCGGTTTCCTCCCACAGTCCAAAGATGTGTGGGTCAGGTTGATTCAACATGTTAAATTGCTCCTTAGTGTCAGGGGGACTAACCAGGGTTATGGGGATAGGGCCTGGGTGGGATTGGTTGGTGCAGACTTGATGGGCCGAATGGCCTCCTGCACTGTAGGATTCTATGATTCTATGAAATCGCTGAAGATATCTCTATTTTAAAATATTCATTTTGTAAACTTGGGAAAATAATGAACAATATTGAAGAGTAGAGCTTTCAGTGATAAGTTATATGTTGAAGACTTTACTCATTGAAACATTGGGGTAGGAGTAGGCTATTTGACTCTTGGAGCCTGTTCCACCATTCAGTAAGACCATGGCTGTTCTGAGTGCGGTTTACATTTACTGTAAAACCTGGTGGATTAAAGATACTGAAGGGTGCAGATGAAGAAACTCCTTGGTGTTCAAATAGATCATTGCCTGAAGATGTATAACTATAAGGTTCATGGTGGGAGATATAGGAGGGATGTCCGAGGTAGGTTCTTTACGCAGAGTGGTTGGGGTGTGGAATGGACGGCCTGCTGTGATAGTGGAGTCGGACACTTTAGGAACGTTCAAGCGGTTATTGGATAGGCACATGGAGCACACCAGGATGATAGGGAGTGGGATAGCTTGATCTTGGTTTCGGACAAAGCTCGGCACAACATCGAGGGCCGAAGGGCCTGTACTGTGCTGTACTGTTCTATGTTCTGTGTTCTATATGTGTGTGTTTGGGTTACCTAAATGGGAGCCAAGAGTACCAGGATTAGGGCAGCACGGTGGCACAGTGGTTAGCACTGCTGCCTCACAGCACCAGGGACCTGGGTTCGATTCCGGCCTCAGGTCACTGTCTGTGTGGAGTTTGCACGTTCTCCCTGTGTCTGCGTGGGTTTCCTCCAGGTGCTCCGGTTTCCTCCCACAGTCCAAAGATGTGTGGGTTAGGTGGATTGTCCATGCTAAATTGACCCTCAGTGTCAGGGGGATTAGCAGGGTAAATATGAGGGGTTATGTGAATAGGGCCTGGGTGGGATTATGGTTGGTGCAGACTCGATGGGCAGAATGGCCTCCTTCTGCACTGTAGGGTTTCTATGATTCTATGAATTCAATTAACATTAAATTTATAAATAAAATAAGCAGAATACCGTGGGTGCTGGAATATGAAACAGGAACAGACGATGCTAGAAAGACGAGTAGGTCTGGCAACATCTGCAGGGAGAGAAACAATTAACGTTTTGAGTCTATTTAGGTTCTTTATCGAGCTAGAGAGGAAGAAGTTAGATATTAAAGTGCAGCTGGGAGAGATTGCAACAAGATGCAGCAACCTTTAGAACAAAAGACAGAAGGTCCGGTGGGGAAGGTGGTGGTGGGGGGGGTTGGCATTGAGGCAATACATGTCTGGGATGCTTAAGTAAAAGGGTTTAAGATGAAGGACAAAGGTCACAGTCTAAAGTTGTTGAACTCAATGTTCTGAGGGTTGTAATGTACCCAATCGGAAGGTGGGATGCTGCTTTTACATTTATACATAATATTGGTTTGTACACTGCTAATGTGAGGTGTGCAGTTCTGGGCCTTCTATGAAGCCATAGAGAATATTCTGCATAGTTTCATCTGAATAAATACCGAGCTGGGAAGTTACAGAAGATCCTGTGGAACTGAAAAGAAGATTTAATGGAGATGAAACAATAAAGCTTCACTGAATTGGTCTCTGTGGTGAGAGAGTTGTCCTCTGATGAGAGACTGAGTAAATTGAGTGTCTATTTTTTGGAGAGGTGATCTCATTGAGATCTCACTGGACGTTTTATAAGTTGCGTAGAGAATTGATGAGGAGAAATCCTTTGCTCCTTTAATGGATTATCCGTGATGGAAGATCTTTAATTTAAAGTCATGAGGACAATGGTCAGGAATTAATTTCTTTACACAGGCTGTTGTGAGTGGAGTAGTTTGACAGAGTGGTTGAGTTGGAGACCGTTGCATCTTTGAAAGGGGAAAGAGCTAGCACCAACATGATGTTGAATGGCCTTCTGTGCTGTGAGGTTTAATGAACTGTCTTTGATTCTGTACCCTATTGGAATGAGAGTATGGTCATAAGAAACAGGGGCAGGGGTAGACCATACTGCCCACCAAGCCTGCTCCACCAATCAGTATGATCTTGGCTGATGACCACTCTCCCCATCATGTTATTCCCCTGAGAGGCCTGTCTATCTCGGCCTTAAATGTGTTGAACGATGGAGCATCTACAACCCTCTGAAGTAGACAGTTCTAAAAATTCACCATCCCTCCTGTGACACAATTTCTCCTTCCTGCAATCCTAAATGATCGGCCCCTTATCCTGAGTCTGTTGCCTGTGTTCTAGATTGCCCAGCTAGGGACAATCTCTCTGTCTATCCTCTCTGTCCTGTCAAGCCCTTTCATAATCTTGAATGTCTCAATGAGATCACCTCTCACTCTTCGAAGCCCCAGAAAATATAGACCCAGTTAACTCAGCCTCCCAACATAGGACAACTCTCTCATCCCAGAGACTAATTCAGGGAAGCTTTACTGTTTTGTCAAGTACATTGTTCCTTAAATCTGGAGACCTAAATTGTGCACACTATTCCAGGTATGGCCTCACCAAACCCCATGCAATTGTAGCAAGCTTGCTTTACTCGTGTACTCCAATCCCCTTGTAATGAAAGCAAACATGCCATTTGTTTTCCAATTGCTTGCTGTGTGCTGACTTTCTGTACTCCCTGTCTAAGTCTGTCTGAACATCAATATTTACATATTTCATGCCTTTTATTCTGCTTTTCTATTCTTATGAGCAAAGTGAATAGCCTCACACTTTGTCACATAATCCCCATGCCACCTTGTTGCTCACCCATTTAACATATCTACATCTCTTTACATACTACCTGTGGCCGCCTCAGTTTGCATTTCCACTTAACTTTGCACTGTCAGCAAATGTGGATACATTACTCTCTCTCTCTCTCTCTTTGTCTAAGTCATTAATATAGATGGTAAATAGCTGTGCCCCAGCACTGACCCTTGCAGCAGCCAACCAGTCACAGTTTGCCAACTCGATGATGACTATTGACCTCGACTTTCTGCTTCCTGTCCGTTAACCAATCCTCTATCCAAGCTAATATATCGCCCCCAAATCCGTGATCCCTTACTTTTGGGTGGCACTTTATTGAATGTCTTTGGGAAAATCCAGGGAAAATCTACTTCTACTGATTCACCTCTGCCTACTTTAGAAAAAGCTCTAAATTTGTTAAACGTGATTTCCATTACTTAAAGCTATGTTCACTTCTCCAGTCATTATCATACTTATCCAAATGCTTCGTTAAGGCTTTGATCAAAGTCGATTCCAGCACTCTTCTTCCTTTCTTGAAAGCAGAGTTACATTTGCTCCTTCCAGTCTGCTACCGCCATTGCAGAATGTAGGGAATTCAGGAAAGTCAGAACCAGCGCACCCACTATCTGTGCAGCTATCTCTTTTCAAACCGAGACTGTAGGCACCCGACCTGGGGCTTTAGTCAGATTTTAGTTCCTTAAATTTCCCCAGTACTTTTTTCCTGCTGATATGAATTACCTTTATTTCCTCATTCTTATTAACCTGTAGGTTATCTGCTATTTCTGTTTTGTAACTTGGGCGGCACAGTGGCACTGCTGCATCACAGCGCCAAGGACCCAGATTCGCTCCTGGTTTCGGGTGACTGTCTGTGTGGAGTTTGCACATTCTCCCCGTGTTTGCATGGGTTCCCTCCGGATGTTCCGGTTTCCTCCCAGAGTCCAAAGGTGTGTGGGTTAGGTTGATTGGCCATACTAAATTTTTTTAAAGTTTATTGTCACAAGTAGGCTTGCATTAACACAACAATGAAGTTACTGTGAAAATCCCCTAGTCGCCACACTCGGGTGCCTGTTCAGGTACACCGAGGGAGAATTTAGCACGGCCAATGCATCCTAACCAGCACATCTTTTGGACTATGGGAGGAAACCAGAGCATCCGAAGGAAATCCACACAGGGAGAACATGCAGACTCCATACAGGCAGTGAGTGACCCAAGAACATAGAACATAGAACATAGAACATTACAGCGCAGAACAGGCCCTTCGGCCCACGATGTTGCACCGACCAGTTAAAAAAAAAAATAAATAAAATAAAATAAAAAAAATTAAAAAAAAACTGTGACCCTCCAACCTAAACCAATTTCTTTTCGTCCATGAACCTATCTACGGATCTCTTAAACGCCCCCAAACTAGGCGCATTTACTACTGATGCTGGCAGGGCATTCCAATCCCTCACCACCCTCTGGGTAAAGAACCTACCCCTGACATCGGTTCTATAACTACCCCCCCTCAATTTAAAGCCATGCCCCCTCGTGCTGGATTTCTCCATCAGAGGAAAAAGGCTATCACTATCCACCCTATCTAAACCTCTAATCATCTTATATGTTTCAATAAGATCCCCTCTTAGCCGCCGCCTTTCCAGCGAAAACAATCCCAAATCCCTCAGCCTCTCCTCATAGGATCTCCCCTCCATACCAGGCAACATCCTGGTAAACCTCCTCTGCACCCTCTCCAAAGCCTCCACATCCTTCCTGTAATGTGGGGACCAGAACTGCACACAGTACTCCAAGTGCGGCCGCACCAGAGTTGTGTACAGTTGCAACATAACGCTACGACTCCTAAATTCAATCCCCCTACCAATAAACGCCAAGCACCATATGCCTTCTTAACAACCTTATCTACTTGATTCCCAACTTTCAGGGATCTATGCACACATACACCTAGATCCCTCTGCTCCTCCACACTATTCAAAGTCCTCCCGTTAGCCCTATACTCAACACATCTGTTATTCCTACCAAAGTGAATTACCTCACACTTCTCCGCATTAAACTCCATCCGCCACCTCTCGGCCCAACTTTGCAACCTGTCTAAGTCTTCCTGCAAACTACGACACCCTTCCTCACTGTCTACCACACCACCGACTTTGGTGTCATCAGCAAATTTGCTAATCCACCCAACTATACCCTCATCCAGATCATTAATAAATATTACAAACAGCAGTGGCCCCAAAACAGATCCCTGAGGTACACCACTTGTAACCGCACTCCATGATGAATATTTACTATCAACCACCACCCTCTGTTTCCTATCCGCTAGCCAATTCCTGATCCAATTTCCTAGATCACCCCCAATCCCATACATCTGCATTTTCTGCAGAAGCCTACCATGGTGAACCTTATCAAACGCCTTACTAAAATCCATATATACCACGTCCACTGCCTTGCCCCCATCCACCTCCTTGGTCACTTTCTCAAAAAACTCAATAAGGTTAGTAAGGCACGACCTACCTGCCACAAAACCATGCTGACTATCACCTATCAATTCATTACTCTCCAAATAACTATAAATCCTATCCCTTATAATTTTTTCCAACATCTTGCCGACAACAGAAGTGAGACTCACCGGTCTATAATTCCCGGGGAAGTCTCTGTTCCCCTTCTTAAACAATGGGACAACATTCGCTAACCTCCAATCTTCTGGTACTATACCAGAGGCCAACGACGACCTGAAGATCAGAGCCAGAGGCTCTGCAATCACTTCTCTTGCCTCCCAGAGAATCCTTGGATAAATCCCATCCGGACCAGGGGATTTATCTATTTTCAGACCTTCCAGAATATCCTGCACATCCTCCTTATCAACTGTAATACTGTCTATTCTACTCCCTTGCAACCCAGTGTCCTCCTCAGCTATATTCATGTCCCCTTGCGTGAACACCGAAGAGAAATATTGGTTCAATGCTTCACCAATCTCCTCCGGTTCCACACATAACTTCCCTCTGCCATCTATAACTGGCCCTAAACTTGCCCTAACCAACCTTCTGTTCTTGACATACCTATAGAACGCCTTAGGATTCTCTTTAACCCTATCCGCCAAAGTCTTCTCATGTCCTCTTTTAGCCCTTCTAAGCTCGCTCTTCAACTCCCTCTTAGCCAATCTAAAGCTTTCTAGTGCACTACCCGAGTGCTCACGTCTCATCCGAACATAAGCCTCCTTTTTCTTTTTAACCAACAAAGAAACTTTTTTGGTGCACCACGGTTCCCTAGCCCTACCAATTCCTCCTTGCCTGACAGGGACATACCTATCACAGACTCGCAGTAGCTGCTCCTTGAAAAAACTCCACATGTCGGACGTTCCCAGTCCCTGTAATCTCCTAGTCCAACCTATGTTTCCTAATTCTCTCCTAATAGCCTCATAATTACCCTTCCCCCAGCTAAAACCACTGGCCCGAGGTTCATGCCTATCCCTTTCCATCACTAAGGTGAACGTAACCGAATTGTGGTCACTATCACCAAAATGCACACCAACTTCCAAGTCTAGCACCTGGTCTGGCTCACCAGATCCAATGTAGCCTCACCTCTAGTTGGCCTGTCTACATACTGAGTCAAAAAACCTTCCTGCACGCTTTGAACAAAAACTGACCCCTCTAACGAGCTAGAGCTATAACAATTCCAGTCAATATTAGTCAAGTTAAAATCCCCCATAACAATTGCCCTATTACTTTCACTCCTAAGCAGGATTGACTCCGCAATCCTTTCCTCAACCTCTCTAGAACTTTTAGGAGGTCTATAAAAGACTCCCAACAGGGTGACCTCTCCTCTCCTATTTCTAATCTCCGCCCATACTACCTCAACAGATAAGTCCTCATCAAACCTCCTCTCTGACACTGTGATACAATCTCTGACCAATAATGCTACCCCTCCCCCTCTTCTACCTCCTTCCCTACTTCGACTAAAACATTTGAACCCCGGGACCTGCAGCATCCATTCCTGCCCCTGCTCTATCCATGTCTCTGAAATAGCCACAACATCGAAGTCCCAGGTACTGATCCACGCTGCAAGTTCACCCACTTTATTGCGAATACTCCTGGCATTGAAGTATACACATTTCAAACCCTGCTCCACCCCACCTCTGCAATGCCGTGCATTGCAGTCCCCATCCATGCATCCCTCACTTTCAGCCCCACTACTCAGGATCCCTCCCCCCCCCCGAATCAGTTTAAACCTCCTTGCATGGCCTTAGCAAATTTACCCCCCAGGATATTGGTCCCCTTCTGATTAAGGTGTAGACCATCCTTCTCATAGAGGTCACACCTTCCCCAGTACGAGCCCCAATTGCTTAAGTACCTGAACCCCTCCCTCCTGCACCATCCCCTCAGCCATGAATTCAAACCTTCCCTCTCCCTATTCCTCTCTAAACTATCCCGTGGTACAGGCAAGAGTCCAGAGATAACCACTCTGTCAGTCTTGGCCTTTAGTTTCCACCCCAACTCCATAAATCCCTGCCTAATATCCCCTTCCCCTATCCTCCCTATGTCGTGTGTCCCCACATGTACAATAACTTGTGGTTTATCTCCCTCCCCCCTAAGAATCCTGAATACCCTGTCAGACACATCCCGGACCCCAGCCCCTGGTAGGCAACACACCAACCCTGAGTCCCTACCTTTAGTTCCGACCCTCCTATCTGTCCCCTTAATTGTGGAGTCCCCAATCACAAGGCCCAGTCTTTTACAGCCCCTAACCACCTGAGCTTTCTCACTCGGCTCACCCCCAGAGATCTGCTCTCTATGCTCAGTTGATTCCTCCTCAACTGTAGCCTCCAGCACCGAAAACCTATTATGGAGGGGAACCGCCCCAGGGGATTGTCTTCCCGATTGCTTCTTACCCCTCCTCCTGGCATTGACCCAAGCCTCATTTCTAGGAGTTACTATTTCTCTATAACTCCTATCAACTTCCACCTCCGCCTCCCGAATTATGCGGAGTTCCTCTACCTCCCCCTCCAGCTCCTTTACACGCTCCTCCAGAAGCTGCAATCTAATGCACTTCTTACAACTAAAATCTCCTGAAACACTACTGGATTTCCTCACCACATACATCCCACAGGAGATGCAGCATACTGCCTGAACTGCCATCCCTGAAGCCATTACCAGCAAGAAAAAAAGAAAAAAAAAAAAAAAAACTTCCCCACACTTCCCCAACTGTCACTCTCCACTGCAGCCCGAGCAGCACTCCCTCACTGAGACACCAACTGTCACTCCCAAGCCAGGAATCGAACCAAGGTCCCCAGCGCTATGAGGCAGCAATGCTATCCACTGTGTCATTGTACCCTTAGTGTAAGGGAGATTAGCAAAGCAGCGTGGGATTACAGGGATAAGGCCTGGGTGGGATTATTGTCGGTGCAGACTCGATGAGCCAAATGGCCTCCTGCACTTGTAGGGATTCTATGATTATCTTTCCACTGTAAAGATAGACACAAAATATAGTTGAATGTCTCTGCCTTTTTCCCATGCCATGAGAATTTCTCCTGTGTGTGTGTGTGCAAAGAGCCCAATGTTTACTGAAGCTACTCTTTCTTTGTAAGCATAAAATTTGTTTTATATTCCTGCTAGCTTAAGCTCATTCTAGTTTTTCTATTTTATCAACTTTCTGATGGCCTGTTTCTGCCATCCAAAACTTCACTCATCCTCCGAGTTACAACTATTTGCAACATTATAAAAAGGTAAAGTTGGCACAGTCCCAGATCTCCCCTTCAAAGGGCAGCACTGACGGGTGGTGATTTAACCTGAGGGTCGCCACACCTCAGGCAAGGGGCAAGGTTGAGAAGGCGGGGCCTTCTACCTTGATGATGTTGGCACTGCTCTGCATCTCAAACCAGTCGGCCAGCCAACTGAGCTAACCGACCAGCCTAGTCCACCAGCAAGAGTTGGATACCTCCAGCAAGAGGCAAACACCGACAGTTGTAAAGTGTCATTCTGGTTTCAGGAAACATGTTCAGAGAAAGTGGATTTGTTGGGGTGGGGGGGGATAGATTATGGTATGGTCAGTCTGACTGAATCCATGCAATATTATTAGCCTTTTAACCTCCTTAGTCAGCTCAGGATGCACCTTTCTCACTGAGCTTTTGTTTTTCACTGGAATGTATTTTTTAATGTTTTGAATCGTTCCTTTAAATGTTTTAGTCTAATTAATCAATCAGCCAGAGCCAGCTCTCCCCTTATCTTTTATAATTAGTTTTTATTTTGTGATTGGAGGATGTGGAATTTAGTTGTGTTATCACTATTTCCCAGTGGATCTTTTACAATGACATTACTAATTAAACCCTGCTTCATTACACAATGCTCGATCTAAAGTGGCTTTATCCCTTTGGTTCCACAGCACGTTGCTTCAGGAAAACATTCCACAAACCCACCTTCCAGACCACCTTTGCTATGAAGATTAAAGTCCCCCTACAGCTATTACATTGTCCTTGTTACATACTCCAATAATTTAGTGTTCGGGGACCTATAAGCTGCCCCTCCTGCATTTTCCAACCCTTGTGATTTCTGTCTCAACCCACACTGCTCTCACTAATGCCCTTGCATCATCCTTTGTTGTGATGTGGAGATGCCGGCCTTGGACAAATAACAGGTTTATTTGGCAGCAAAATCTTTCATAGAACATAGAACATTACAGCGCAGAACAGGCCCTTCGGCCCACGATGTTGCACCGACCAGTTAAAAAAAAACTGTGACCCTCCAACCTAAACCAATTTCTTTTCGTCCATGAACCTATCTACGGATCTCTTAAACGCCCCCAAACTAGGCGCATTTACTACTGATGCTGGCAGGGCATTCCAATCCCTCACCACCCTCTGGGTAAAGAACCTACCCCTGACATCGGTTCTATAACTACCCCCCCTCAATTTAAAGCCATGCCCCCTCGTGCTGGATTTCTCCATCAGAGGAAAAAGGCTATCACTATCCACCCTATCTAAACCTCTAATCATCTTATATGTTTCAATAAGATCCCCTCTTAGCCGCCGCCTTTCCAGCGAAAACAATCCCAAATCCCTCAGCCTCTCCTCATAGGATCTCCCCTCCATACCAGGCAACATCCTGGTAAACCTCCTCTGCACCCTCTCCAAAGCCTCCACATCCTTCCTGTAATGTGGGGACCAGAACTGCACACAGTACTCCAAGTGCGGCCGCACCAGAGTTGTGTACAGTTGCAACATAACGCTACGACTCCTAAATTCAATCCCCCTACCAATAAACGCCAAGACACCATATGCCTTCTTAACAACCTTATCTACTTGATTCCCAACTTTCAGGGATCTATGCACACATACACCTAGATCCCTCTGCTCCTCCACACTATTCAAAGTCCTCCCGTTAGCCCTATACTCAACACATCTGTTATTCCTACCAAAGTGAATTACCTCACACTTCTCCGCATTAAACTCCATCCGCCACCTCTCGGCCCAACTTTGCAACCTGTCTAAGTCTTCCTGCAAACTACGACACCCTTCCTCACTGTCTACCACACCACCGACTTTGGTGTCATCAGCAAATTTGCTAATCCACCCAACTATACCCTCATCCAGATCATTAATAAATATTACAAACAGCAGTGGCCCCAAAACAGATCCCTGAGGTACACCACTTGTAACCGCACTCCATGATGAATATTTACTATCAACCACCACCCTCTGTTTCCTATCCGCTAGCCAATTCCTGATCCAATTTCCTAGATCACCCCCAATCCCATACATCTGCATTTTCTGCAGAAGCCTACCATGGTGAACCTTATCAAACGCCTTACTAAAATCCATATATACCACGTCCACTGCCTTGCCCCCATCCACCTCCTTGGTCACTTTCTCAAAAAACTCAATAAGGTTAGTAAGGCACGACCTACCTGCCACAAAACCATGCTGACTATCACCTATCAATTCATTACTCTCCAAATAACTATAAATCCTATCCCTTATAATTCGGAATTGCGCTCCTTTGTTACCAGGGCAGTCCTCTTCCTTTTCCATTCTGCTTGTCTTTATGAAATGTTGTGTACCGTTGAAATGTTTATTTCCCAACCTTGGTCACCTTGTAACCATATATCTGTAATGGTGATTAGGTTATAAACCGTCTTTCTCTATTTGTGCCACTAGTCCATTTTTTGTATTGTGGATGCTTCACGCATTCAGGTAAACTTCAGTTGGCTTTATTTTTTCAATCCTATTCCCTGCATAGACTATGCACCCTGCACTGTTACTGTTCAACTCTGTCCCTTCCTGCTCCACTCAGCTTGTCTTTACCTGCATTGATATATTTCCTAATTGCCTTGATTGCATTTCTAATCTCCCTTCACCTAAACACTCCTCTCTTAATTTAAACTCACCTAATGAAGGAGCAACGCTCCGAAAGCTCGTGATAAACCTGTTGGACTTTAACCTGGTGTTGTGAGACTTCTTACTGTTTTAATTTAAAGCCATTTTTTGCCTCCGCTGACTATATTTGCTGGTTTGTAAGCTCTGTCCCTTCCCCTCTCAGTCTGACTACCATTACCTGTATTATTGCCTTGTCCTTTCTCTCTAACTTTCCAAATCTCCCGTTACATGAAACCTCTGCCCTTCCCTCGCCACTATTGAGTTTCCAAGCTCTCTGAACCGAGGAAACACTCTCACACCAGTGGCTTCCACTGTAGGCTTTATGCTTCTTAACTCATTGATTACTTTCTATTTCTCCTTCTAAGATTGAAGTTTGCTTTGCTTTGTTAAACCCAGTGTTTCTGGGAATAGTTTGTGCTATCCCCCTGCCAGCGCACATTCTGTAAAAGTAAACTTTATTCCAATCTGTTAAGAACTAAAGAAATCATCGAATCCCTATTGGCCCATCGAGCCTGCACCGATGGCAACCTCAACCAGGCCCTATCCCCTGTAATTCCATGTATTTACCCTGCTAATCCCCCTGACGCCAAGGGGCAATTTAGCACGGCCAGTCAACCTAACCCGCACACCTTTGGCCTGTGGGTGGAAACCGGAGCACCCGGAGGAAACCCACGCAGACATAAGAACATAAGAAATAGAGTAGGCCATCTAGCCCCTCGAGCCTGCCCCGCCATTCAATAAGATCATGGCTGATCTGACGTGGATCAGTACCACTTACCCGCCTGATCCCCATAACCCTTAATTCCCTTACCGCTCAGGAATCCATCCATCCGCGCTTTAAACATATTCAGCGAGGTAGCCTCCACCACCTCAGTGGGCAGAGAATTCCAGAGATTCACCACCCTCTGGGAGAAGAAGTTCCTCCTCAACTCTGTCTTAAACCGACCCCCCTTTATTTTGAGGCTGTGTCCTCTAGTTTTAACTTCCTTACTAAGTGGAAAGAATCTCTCCGCCTCCACCCTATCCAGCCCCCGCATTATCTTATAAGTCTCCATAAGATCCCCCCTCATCCTTCTAAACTCCAACGAGTACAAACCCAATCTCCTCAGCCTCTCCTCATAATCCAAACCCCTCATCTCCGGTATCAACCTGGTGAACCTTCTCTGCACTCCCTCCAATGCCAATGTATCCTTCCTCATATAAGGGGACCAATACTGCACACAGTATTCCAGCTGCGGCCTCACCAATGCCCTGTACAGGTGCATCAAGACATCCCTGCTTTTATATTCTATCCCCCTCGCGATATAGGCCAACATCCCATTTGCCTTCTTGATCACCTGTTGTACCTGCAGACTGGGCTTTTGCGTCTCATGCACAAGGACCCCCAGGTCCCTTTGCACGGTAGCATGTTTGAGATAGTAATCCCATTTGTTATTATTTCCTCCAAAGTGTATAACCTCGCATTTCTCAACGTTATACTCCATTTGCCATATCCTCGCCCACTCACTCAGCCTGTCCAAATCTCTCTGCAGATCTTCTCCGTCCTCCACACGATTCACTTTTCCACTTATCTTTGTGTCGTCTGCAAACTTCGTTACCCTACACTCCGTCCCCTCCTCCAGATCATCTATATAAATGGTAAACAGTTGCGGCCCGAGTACCGATCCCTGCGGCACGCCACTAGTTACCTTCCTCCAACCGGAAAAACACCCATTTATTCCGACTCTTTGCTTCCTGTCGGATAGCCAGTCCCCAATCCACTTTAACACACTACCCCCAACTCCGTGTGCCCTAATCTTCTTCAGCAGCCTTTTATGGGGCACCTTATCAAACGCCTTTTGGAAATCCAAAAACACCGCATCCACCGGTTCTCCTCCATCAACCGCCCTCGTCACATCTTCATAAAAATCCAACATGTTCGTCAAGCACGACTTTCCCCTCATGAATCCATGCTGCGTCTGATTGATCGAACCATTTCTATCCAGATGCCCTGCTATCTCCTCTTTAATAATGGATTCCAGCATTTTTTCTACTACAGACGTTAAGCTGACCGGCCTATAGTTACCCACCTTTTGTCTCCTTCCTTTTTTAAACAGCGGCGTAACATTAGCCGTTTTCCAATCAACCGGCACTACCCCAGAATGCAACGAGTTTTGATAAATAATCACTAACGCATCCACTATTACCTCTGACATTTCTTTCAATACCCTGGGATGCATTCCATCCGGACCCGGGGACTTGTCCACCTTCAGTCCCATTAGTCTACCCAGCACTGCCTCTTTGGTAACATTAATTGTATTAAGTATTTCTCCTGCTGCCAACCCTCTATCGTTAATATTTGGCAAACTATTTGTGTCCTCCACCGTGAAGACCGACACAAAAAACTTATTTAAAGACTCAGCCATATCCTCATTTCCCACTATTATCTCCCCCCTCTCGTCCTCCAAGGGTCCAACATTCACTCTAGCCACTCTATTCCTTTTTATATATTTATAAAAACTTTTACTATCATTTTTTATATTAATTGCTAGCCTAGCTTCATAGTCTATCCTTCCTTTCTTTATCGCTTTCTTAGTCTCTCTTTGTTGTTTCTTAAATTTTTCCCAATCACTTGTTTCTCCACTATTTTTGGCCACTCTGTACGCAGCTGTTTTTATTTTAATACTCTCCTTTATTTCCTTCGTTATCCACGGCTGGTTCTCCCTTTTCTTACAATCCTTGTTTTTTGCTGGAATATATTTTTGCTGAGAACTGAAAAGGATCTCCTTAAAAATCCTCCACTGTTCCTCAGCTATCCTACCTGCCAGCCTGCTCTCCCAGTCTACCTGAGCCAATTCATCCCTCATCCTATCATATTTCCCTCTGTTCAAACAGAGGACACTGGTTTGAGACCAAACTTTCTCCTCTTCCATCTGAATCAGAAATTCGACCATATTGTGGTCACTAGACCCAAGAGGGTCCTTCACAATAAGATCCTTAATTCTACCTACCTCGTTACACAATACCAGATCCAAAATAGCTCGTTCCCTCGTCGGTTCCGTAACATGCTGTTCAAGGAAACTATCCCGACAGCATTCTAAGAACTCTTCCTCCATTCCACCCTTACTGACTTGAGTCTGCCAGTCAATGTGCATGTTGAAGTCCCCCATGATTATTGCCGTTCCGTTTTTACACGCATCCCTTATCTGCTTGTTTATAGCCCTCCCTACCTCAACATTATTATTTGGGGGCCTATATACCACACCTACTAGTGTCTTTCTCCCTCTACTATTCCTCATCTCTACCCATAACGATTCCACGTTTTGTTCCTCAGAGCCTATGTCATCCCTCAGTACTACCCTGATATTATCTCTTATTAATAGCGCAACCCCACCACCTTTTCCTTCCTGTCTATTCTTCCTAAACGCCTGATACCCCTGGATATTCATCTCCCAGTCCTGGTCACCTTTCAGCCACGTTTCTGTAATGGCCACTAGATCGTACCCACTTGTGCTGATTTGCACCATCAACTCATTCACCTTGTTCCGAATGCTTCGTGCATTCAGGCAAAGTGTCCTTATTCCAGCTTTTATCTGAACCCGCTTTGATGAGTCGCGAACACCCTCTCCCTCTTCTCCCTTATCTAAATTACCGCCTTCATTCACTTGCACCCTCTCCTCTACCATTAATTTTGTAATTCCCCTTACCCCTGCATCCTCCCCCCCATCAATTAGTTCCTTGATCCTAGTCAACTCTTCTAGCTCCCCTCCCCCCAACCTATCTAGTTTAAATTCTCCCCAGTAGCCTTAGCCAACCTACCGGCCAGGATATTGGTCCCCGTGTGATTCATGTTCCACCCGTTTTTTGTATACAGATCACCCCTGCCCCTAAAGAGGTCCCAATGGTCCAGGAACCTGAATCCCTGCCCCCTGCACCAGTCCCTCAGCCACACATTCATCCTCCACCTCACTCCATTCCTGCCCTCACCTTCCCGTGGCACAGGCAGTAATCCTGAGATTACTACCTTTGCTTTCCTCTTTCTCAGCTGTCTCCCTAATTCCCTGTACTCCCTTTTCATGACCCCTTCTCCCTTCCTACCCACATCAGCGGTACCAATATGTACCGCTACCTCAGGCTCCTCTCCCTCCCACCTCAGGATTTCTGGGACGCGACTAGCGACATCCTGGATCCCGGCCCCAGGGAGGCAGACCACCATGCGAGAATCCCGCCTACCTCCGCAGAAACGCCTCTCTGTCCCCTTCACCATCGAGTCCCCGATTAATACCGCCTTCCTCCTCTTTTCCTTAGCCCTCTGAGTTACAGGGCTGGACTCCACTGCGGAGACACGGCCACTGCTGCTTCCCCCAGACGGGCTGTCCCCCCCAGCAGTACTCAAGCAGGAGTACTTGTTGTGCAGGGGCAAATCCACCGGGGTGCTCTCAACAACCCTAGCCTTACCCTTCCTGGCCGTCACCCACTTGGCCTCTTCCCGTGGCCCTGGTGTGACCACCTGATGATAGCTCTTGTCTATCACCTCCTCATTCTCCCTCATCAGCCTAAGATCCTCGAGCTGTAGTTCCAGCTCCCTAACACGGTCTCTCAGGAACCGCAGCTCGACACACCCCTCACAGATGTGGATGTCCGGGAGGCCAGATGCCTCCAGGACCTCCCACATCCTACACTGGGAACAACACATTGGTTTCACACTCATACTGGAGACTTTATGTCAAGTAAGACAGTGAAAAGTTAATAAGAGTATAAGGAAACAAAAACTCACCCCTGCTCGTCCAAGCCCTGTGAGCCAAAGCCCTGACAGCTCACTCAACTTCCCACTCACTCAGCTGCCCGCTGCTATGCTGCCCGCTGTATACTTTGGTGCACTTTTAAACCCTCCAAAAACTTCCCCTGGCCACTCCTGGCCTGACTTCCGGTTTTGAAAAAAACCTCCGATTTTAAACCCAAAATTAACTGAAAAAATAAATAATTAATTACAGTTAGAAGACCCACTCTCTTACCCTCAGCCTGCTCCTGGGAACAATGAATAAGTTATGCACAGTCTCCTCATCTTAAGTCAGACACGAGGAGAATGTGCAAACTCCACACAGACAGTGACCCGAGCCGGGAATCGAACCCAGGTCCCTGGAGCTGTGAAGCAGCAGTGCTTGCTACTGTGCTGCCCTCAGCATCCACCCCGTCAAACTCTTTACAAGCTTTTAGATCATCTCTCGTTCTCCTAAACTCCAGAGGAGTTACTCTGTCCCTCCTTGTAGGACAGTCCCCTAATCACAGGAACCAATTTAGTGAACCTTTGTTGCGCTCCCCTTGGAGAAAGTTTATTGGCCTTTAGCTAAGGAAACCCACGACGCACACTGTTGTAGGTATCGCCTCATCAATGCCCTGGCTGCATAGTTGTAGTGAGACTTCTTTACTCTTCTATTGTTTGCAGCAAAAACTAATATACCATTGCTTGCTGTACCTGCATGTTAACTTTCTGTGATTCATGTACAAGGACACTGGTTCCTCCTCTGAGTGCAAATGTTTTTCATGCGTTCACTATTTAAATACAGACTCTGTTTTTTTTTATTTTTCCTACCAGTGAGTAACTTCACGCAGGGTCACATTGTATTTGATCTGTCACATCCTTGTCCGTTCCGTCTGTATCTCTCTTCAGTCTCTGTGCCTTCCTTAGCAGTTATTACCCACCTAACTTTGTATTGTCAGCAAACTTGAATAAGTTATGCACAGTCTCCTCATCTTAAGTCAGTAATGTAGATTGTAAATAGCTGATTACTGATTCTTGCGGTACCCTAATGGTTACAGCCTGCCAACTCGAAAATGTGCCACCATTCATTCTTTCATTCTGTTTTCTGTCCATTAATCATTCCTCAACTGATAGTATACCATTACCCCAAACACACGAGTTCTAATTTTGTGGGATAACCTCTTATGTGGCACCTTATCAAACGTGTTTTGAAAAACAGATGCATCCACTGGTTTTCCCTTATTTACCCGAAGCGTAGCATCCTCAAAAAAACTCTGAACCATAAGACGTCGGAGCAGAAGTAGGCCATTTGGCCCATCGAGTGTGCCCTGCCATTCAGTGAGATCATGACTGATCTGATGTGGTGATCCTCAACTCCACTTTCCCACCTTATCCCCATAACCCTCGATTCCCTTACTGATCAAAAATCTGTCTATCTCAGCCTGGGACATATTTAACGACCCAGCCTCTATAGCCCTCTGTCTCTCATGGGCCCATGTTTAATTGCACTAATCTTTTCCTATTTACATACCGATAGAAACATTTGTAATCTGTTTTTATGTCTTTCTCACTAATCTACTCTTATTCCCTTTTTTCCTTATCAATTTTTGGTTCTGCTTTGCTGGATTTTGAAATTCTCCCAATCCTCAGCCTTGCTATTCTAATCCCATTTCCCAGCACTTGGCCCATAGCCTTGGCACCTTTCAGGCAGTGAGTTCCAGATTCCCACCTTTGGGTGAAAGGGTTTTTTCCCCCCTCTAAACCTCCTGCCCCTTCCCTTAAATCTATGCCCTCTGGTCATTGATCCCTCCACCAAGCGGAAAAGTTTCTTCCTGTCCCCTCGTAATTTCATACATCTCAATCATGTCCTCCCTCGGTCTTCTCTGCTCCGAGGAAAACAACCCCAGTCTATCCAATCTCTCTTCATAACCTAAACTCTCCAGCCCAGGCAACATCCTGGCAAATCTCTTCTGCACCCTTTCCAGTGCTATCACATCCCTCCTATAATATGGATTACTGCACACAGTACTCCAGCTGTGGCCTAACCAAGGTATTATACAGTTCAGGGCATAACCTCCCTGCTCTTAAACTCTATGCCTCAACTAATAAAGGCAAGTAAGCCCCACGCCTTCGTAACCACTTCATTCACCTGTGCTGTTACCATAAGGAACCGGTGTACATGCGCAGCAACGTCCCTCTGATCCTTGGTGCTTCCCCGGGTCCTGCCATTCATCATGTATTCCCTTGCCTTGTTTTTCCTGTCCAAGTGCATCACCTCACAATAATCCGGATTGAATTCCATTTGCCACTGATCAGCCCATCCGACCAGCCCGTCAATATCCTCCTGTAATCGAAGACTACCCTCCACACTATTTACCACCCCACCAATTTCCGTATCATCCTGGGACTTACTGATCAACCCTCCGAGCCTAAATCATTTATGTAAACCACAAACAGCTAAGGCACCAACACTGATTCCTTTCTTTGATCTAATACCATCTTTAACGCCTCTTGCTAGCCACAGTTGGACCATTTTGCCATGAATTTGTGACTGAAGGAATATAAATTAATTGCAAGTTATGTATTGATCCTTTAACTGCCATTGCTTATCTACCATCTAAACTTTCAGTGCCGCTTCCCAATCTTCCTTCGTCAACATGACCTTCAAATTCCACCAGTTCTGTCTTGTGGACAGCTTGTAACCTAGTTTGCTTTATTCAGATTTAAGACCCGAGTTTTGGACTTTACTAAATCATTTTCAAACTCAACATTAAATTCCATTGTTTTATGGTCACTCTTCCCTCAAGGTCCCTTCATTGCAAGGTTCCAAAGATGTGCAGGTTAGGTGGATTGGCCATACTAAATTGCCCCTTGGTGTCAGGGGGACTAGCTAGGGTAAATGCATGGGGCTATGCGGATAGGGCCTGGGTAAGTTTGTGGTAGGTGCAGACTTGATGGGCCGAATGGCCTCCTTCTGCACTGTAGGATTCTATGGTTATTAATTAACAATTTCTCATGGCTCAATACCAGACCCAAAATAGCCTGTTCCCTAACTGGTTTCTTGACATCCTGATCTTGAAAGCTCTCTTGTATACATCCTGTGAACCCATCCCACGCACTGTTTGTCCAGTATATGAAGCTTCTGTGTGTGTTTCCCCCACGTGGGTGGGGATACACTTCGGCTACTCCAACCATAGGGCTAACAATTCGAGAAATCATGAGCCTGCTCATTCTTCTTGGTGTCCCCGTGCAAGCCTCTGTCTAAAAACAATATCTGGGGCCTTCTTTATATGAAGGGTTAATACAAAACTGGGAAATGCATTGCAAGTTCTTTCAAAGCTTCTGCACCACCAGCGACCTCCCCTGCCAAGCTTTTGTGCACAAGGAGCTTTTAGACACGGTTAACTCCTCCGGCCCAGAGTGATATGATGTTTGGGACAAAGCAGATGCTGCTGTCTCCACGGAGGGAATTCATGTTATGATTGGCCAACAGGAAGTGTGGGTTAGGGCATGTCCTTTCCCCTGCGGAGCTGAAGCACTCCTCCACTGTGCGGGGCTCCAGCTGAGTGACGTACTGATGTGTTTGCTGGGATTGCAACACCTGGCTTTGAGCTTCATGCTGTTCTGCAGCTCTTACTAAACCACTCCCAAAGGGGAAAAAAGAACATTTTTCATGACAAGATTACAGAAAATTATCAGACTGATTTCACTCGATCTGCTAAAGGTTTCAGCAAATCCACTTCTTTCCAGCTTTAGTGAATTGTGAAACAGTTTTGATTTGTGTCTTTAGCGTGGCAGGTTAGGTAAAATAAGTGAGCCTCTCAACACCTGCGTCAACAAGGAGGTTGTCCCCAATGTTCCTCTTTGATCCTTGTTAAAGCTGCACTCTCTGTTTCTCTATTTTTCAAGAGGCTGTAACATCTACACCACTTCCTCTTCAAGCATGTGTGTGTACTACATAATACTGTCCTCAGAACCCTGGAACACCAGTAACACTCGTGTTATAAAACTTCACTTTCTAGCACAAAGATACATTATGTCCCATGGCTCCAGGCCAGTGCCACCAAGCTGACTGTGGCCAGCAGTGTGCGTCTGGGCAGTGGCACAGCAAGGAGACTCTACCCCTTTCCCTGCAGGAGCTTAGTGTGAGAGCAACCCCTTTCGAGGCCAGAGTTACACTAGGTGGGGTTGGGCCTTCTCTACTTGAGTCCAGTTCTGCTGGACAGCTTGTAATCTAGCTCAGAGAGAGGGTTTATTTAACCCTTTCAACCCAAACTTTAGCAGTTATGGCACCACTGTCAGTTAAATGTTTTTTTTGCACTTGCATACAAATTTATCCCAAGTCTAGGTGGCACTAACAGACATTTTCCATCAAGTATGTTGGCCATAGAATCCCTGCAGTGCAGATGGAGGCCATTTGGTCCATCGCGTGTGCACTGGCTCTCCGATAGAACATTAAGGGTCAATTTAGCATGGTCAATTCACCTACCCTGCCCATCTTTGGAGTGTGGGAGGAAACCCACGCAGACACAGTGCGAATGTGCAAACTCCATACAGACCGATCCCTCGAGGCTGGAATGGAAACCGGGTCCCTGGCACTGAGGCAGCAGCGCCAGGCACTGTGCCATCGTGCCGCTGATAAAGTGCAGGATTGCCAAATTCCAGGAGTGCACCAGAACAGCTGCATCTTTTCCCAGTCACTGCCCTGGTTTTGACTTGGAACCAGTCCTGGTCTAGTGACACTAGTCCACCCACCCCTAGTACACTCTAAAATTGCGAACCTCCACCATTGAGGAGATTGTGGCGAATTGTTGCGTATTACCAGGGAAGGGAAGTTCACTGTCTTGCCATTTATTTCGAGAGCCCACGTTGTTTGCCCTTCCCCAAAGAAAGTACTGCTGACATTTTGTTTAGGAAAGGTACCTGACCAGGTGATCACCTCAGTTACTCCGGATTTAGACAAAAGCAAATTACTGCGGATGCTGGAATCTGAAACAAAAACAGAAAATGCTGGAAAAACTCGGCAGGTCTGACAGCATCTGTGGAAAGAGAATAGAATAAGAAGTCTCACAACACCATTTGGTGGCACAAGCTTTCGGAGCGCTCCTCCTTCCTCAGGTGAGGAAGCAGCGACACTCCGAAAGCTCGTGCTACCAAATAAACCTGTTGGACTTTACCCTGGTGTTTTGAAACTTCTTACTGTGCCCATCCCAGTCCAATGCCGGCAACTCCACATCATGAAAGGGAATTGAGCCAGAGCTCTGACAAAGAGTCATCCTTATTCGAAATGTTAGCTCTACTCTCCGACCTGCTGGATGTTTGCAGCATTTTCTGGTTTTACTCCAGATTTAGATATCTTTTCAACACTCATCTGAACTTCTCCCAGGTAGATTTGACGATGACTAATGGGATAGATTCTCTCCTTTGTCACGTCGCACTGGCTCTGTTTTTTTGCTGTTATTATTTGGTGTCACAGAGGTTTACAGCTCTGAAACAGACCCTTCGGCCCAACTTGTCCATGCCGTCCCTTTTATTAACTACTAAGCTAGACCCAGTTGCCCACAGTTGGCCCATATACCTCTATACCCATCTGACCCATGTAACTGTCTAAATGGTGTGTGTGTGTGTGTGTGTGTGTGTGTGTGTGTGTGTGTGTGTGTGTGTGTGTGTGTGTGTGTGTGTGTGTGTGTGTGTGTGTGTGTGTGTGTGTGTGTGTGTGTGTGTGTGTTGGAGGGGGGAGTGTGTGTGTGTGTGTGTGTTGGAGGGGGGAGTGTGTGTGTTGGAGGGGGGAGTGTGTGTGTTGGAGGGGGGAGTGTGTGTGTTGGTTGGGGGAGTGTGTGTGTTGGAGGGGGGAGTGTGTGGGTTGGGGGAGTGTGTGTGTGGGTTGGGGGACTGTGTGTGTTGGATGGGGGAGTGTGTGTGTTGGATGGGGGAGTGTGTGTGTTGGATGGGGGAGTGTGTGTGTTGGATGGGGGAGTGTGTGTGTTGGATGGGGGAGTGTGTGTGTTGGATGGGGGAGTGTGTGTGTTGGATGGGGGAGTGTGTGTGTTGGATGGGGGAGTGTGTGTGTTGGATGGGGGAGTGTGTGTGTTGGATGGGGGAGTGTGTGTGTTGGATGGGGGAGTGTGTGTGTTGGATGGGGGAGTGTGTGTGTTGGATGGGGGAGTGTGTGTGTTGGAGGGGGGAGTGTGTGTGTGTGTGTTGGAGGGGGGAGTGTGTGTGTGTGTGTTGGAGGGGGGAGTGTGTGTGTGTGTGTTGGAGGGGGGAGTGTGTGTGTGTGTGTTGGAGGGGGGAGTGTGTGTGTGTGTGTTGGAGGGGGGAGTGTGTGTGTGTGTGTTGGAGGGGGGAGTGTGTGTGTGTGTGTTGGAGGGGGGAGTGTGTGTGTGTGTGTTGGAGGGGGGAGTGTGTGTGTGTGTGTTGGAGGGGGGAGTGTGTGTGTGTGTGTTGGAGGGGGGAGTGTGTGTGTGTGTGTTGGAGGGGGGAGTGTGTGTGTGTGTGTTGGAGGGGGGAGTGTGTGTGTGTGTTGGAGGGGGGAGTGTGTGTGTGTGTGTTGGAGGGGGGAGTGTGTGTGTGTGTGTTGGAGGGGGGAGTGTGTGTGTGTGTGTTGGAGGGGGGAGTGTGTGTGTGTGTGTTGGAGGGGGGAGTGTGTGTGTGTGTGTGTTGGTTGGGGGAGTGTGTGTGTGTGTGTGTTGGTTGGGGGAGTGTGTGTGTGTGTGTGTTGGTTGGGGGAGTGTGTGTGTGTGTGTGTGTTTGGTTGGGGGAGTGTGTGTGTGTGTGTTGGTTGGGGGAGTGTGTGTGTGTGTGTGTGTTGGTTGGGGGAGTGTGTGTGTGTGTTGGTTGGGGGAGTGTGTGTGTGTGTGTGTTGGTTGGGGGAGTGTGTGCGTGTTGGTTGGGGGAGTGTGTGTGCGTGTTGGTTGGGGGAGTGTGTGTGCGTGTTGGTGTGGGGGAGTGTGCGTGTTGGTGTGGGGGAGTGTGCGTGTTGGTGTGGGGGAGTGTGCGTGTTGGTGTGGGGGAGTGTGCGTGTGTGTGTGTGTGTTGGTGTGGGGGAGTGTGCGTGTGTGTGTGTGTGTTGGTGTGGGGGAGTGTGTGTGTGTGTTGGTTGGGGGAGTGTGTGTGTGTTGGTTGGGGGAGTGTGTGTGTGTGTGTGTTGGTTGGGGGAGTGTGTGTGTGTGTGTTGGTTGGGGGAGTGTGTGTGTGTGTGTTGGTTGGGGGAGTGTGTGTGTGTGTGTTGGTTGGGGGAGTGTGTGTGTGTGTGTGTTGGTTGGGGGAGTGTGCGTGTTGGTGTGGGGGAGTGTGCGTGTTGGTGTGGGGGAGTGTGTGTGTGTTGGTTGGGGGAGTGTGCGTGTTGGTGTGGGGGAGTGTGCGTGTTGGTGTGGGGGAGTGTGCGTGTTGGTGTGGGGGAGTGTGCGTGTTGGTGTGGGGGAGTGTGCGTGTTGGTGTGGGGGAGTGTGCGTGTTGGTGTGGGGGAGTGTGCGTGTTGGTGTGGGGGAGTGTGCGTGTTGGTGTGGGGGAGTGTGCGTGTTGGTGTGGGGGAGTGTGCGTGTTGGTGTGGGGGAGTGTGCGTGTTGGTGTGGGGGAGTGTGCGTGTTGGTGTGGGGGAGTGTGCGTGTTGGTGTGGGGGAGTGTGCGTGTTGGTGTGGGGGAGTGTGCGTGTTGGTGTGGGGGAGTGTGCGTGTTGGTGTGGGGGAGTGTGCGTGTTGGTGTGGGGGAGTGTGCGTGTTGGTGTGGGGGAGTGTGCGTGTTGGTGTGGGGGAGTGTGCGTGTTGGTGTGGGGGAGTGTGCGTGTTGGTGTGGGGGAGTGTGCGTGTTGGTGTGGGGGAGTGTGCGTGTTGGTGTGGGGGAGTGTGCGTGTTGGTGTGGGGGAGTGTGCGTGTTGGTGTGGGGGAGTGTGCGTGTTGGTGTGGGGGAGTGTGCGTGTTGGTGTGGGGGAGTGTGCGTGTTGGTGTGGGGGAGTGTGCGTGTTGGTGTGGGGGAGTGTGCGTGTTGGTGTGGGGGAGTGTGCGTGTTGGTGTGGGGGAGTGTGCGTGTTGGTGTGGGGGAGTGTGCGTGTTGGTGTGGGGGAGTGTGCGTGTTGGTGTGGGGGAGTGTGCGTGTGTGTGTGTGTGTTGGTGTGGGGGAGTGTGCGTGTGTGTGTGTGTGTTGGTGTGGGGGAGTGTGTGTGTGTGTTGGTTGGGGGTGTGTGTGTGTGTTGGTTGGGGGAGTGTGTGTGTGTGTGTTGGTTGGGGGAGTGTGTGTGTGTTGGTGTGGGGGAGTTAGTGTGTTGGTTGGGTGTGTGTGTGTGTGTTGGTTGGGTGTGTGTGTGTGTGTTGGTTGGGTGTGTGTGTGTGTGTTGGTTGGGTGTGTGTGTGTGTGTGTTGGTGTGGGGGAGTGTGTGTGTTGGTGTGGGGGAGTGTGTGTGTGTGTGTTGGTGTGGGGGAGTGTGTGTGTGTGTGTTGGTGTGGGGGAGTGTGTGTGTGTTGGTGTGGGGGAGTGTGTGTGTGTGTGTTGGTGTGGGGGGAGTGTGTGTGTGTGTGTTGGTGTGGGGGGAGTGTGTGTGTGTGTGTTGGTGTGGGGGAGTGTGTGTTGGTTGGTGTGGAGAGTGGAGCATGATGCAGACTGCTAATCTTGTCCCACTGCTCTGGTATCAACACAAAGCCATCACCTCCATTATTCAAACACCTTGATGCACCTTCAACATGTAGTGGAGCTGGCAAAAGTGAATTTAACCATTGAAGCACTCGATTCACTTGGGTCAGAAGACATTTAAGGAACCAAGCTTATTTTCTTTCCCCTGTGGTTTTGTTTGAAATCTTGAAAATCTTTAATGGGAAATTGAGATGGTGCAGAGAATTCTGCCTCCAATCCATTTACTCTGGCAATGCGGGCTTGGATTTCATTTATTATTGGCACACGTATTGGGGTACAGTGAAAAGTATTGTTTCTTGTGAGCTATACAGACAAAGCATACCGTTCATAGAGTACATAGGGGAGAAGGAAAGAGAGGGTGCAGAATACAGTCACAGCTAGGGTGTAGAGAAAGATCAGCTTAATACAAGGTAGGTCCATTCAAAAGCTTGATAGCAGCAGGGAGGGAAGAAGCTGTTCTTGAGTCAGGAGGCCAGCTTCATCTTAATTTGTCTCCAGGTGAACCTGCTTTGTGTGTAGCAGTGACCCGACCTAATGCATAGGGTCTGGTTAAATATTAAACAAAATGATTGGATTTGGTGTTTGAAAGATCCTTCCTCTTCTTTTCTTCACCCCTTTCCCCCCCCCCTCAAGAGTGCAGGGAATACAGACTTTATAACTGCTTATGGGCTGGTCGTACCTCTGAGTTTGTAAGTACAGCTGTGGGCTGTGTAATATGAGCTTTCTACTGCTGTGTTAGTGGTGTCTTTCTGTGAAACTTTCTCTTTCTTCCTTTTACTCCTTTGTGGATTTCCCCCTGTAGGAAAGTGCTGCCTTGGCAGATAGATTGATCCAGGTATGACTTCCCACTTTCTTCCGTGGCCTTTTAAACTTGCTAACTCCTCCAGAGCAATCTGGTGAGGTAACCCCCTCCGTCACACTCACCCGCATGCTGCATGTTGTTACCTCTGTGGACGCACTCAGTGTAACCCAGGCTTTGGGCCTCACTCGCACTGCCAGCCACCTGTGGTAAGTAAATGCAAAGATTAGTGATGCACAGGATGATCTGCGCGGACCCAGGTTTGGGCAGTCAGTACGTCAACTGGGGAGGTGGGGGTAGGTGGCATGCCCCTGGTAGGATCATCACAACTACGATTTCAAATATAAACTGGATAAAGGGAAATCATGCACATACATGTACCCTGTGACAGGTGTATTTGGTGCATTGTGCTTGGAAGCTGTGTACCCAGTATAGCAAGTGGAGCTGATATTTAACCTTGGGTGGAAGAGTCTCTATGTCTGGGTACAGCAGCTACCAGGGTGACATGTGCCATGTGTACGTGTACCTTTACTCTGTATACCGACTGTAAAATGGGTAATGTGTCGCAGATTGTACGAAAACAGCAAGTTTCAACATTCTTGTGTATCACAAGTCTGAGCATTTAATATGGATGAAGAGGATTTCATGTGCTGTTGTTGGATTTAACCCGTCTACCTCACTAGGTGCATGCTGCAGGCTCCCTTAAACCTTCATAACCAGCAGAAAAATACTAATGCTACATCACTTAAAGCATGCAAAGCACTTAAAGGAGTATTCCTTGTCACACTGAAATACCTTGCAACTATGCTTATCTGACCTGACACACATGCAAATAAAGACGTCTGGTCAACAGTCTCAATCACAGCATTGTTCTAATGTTTATTTTAACCAGTGGTTATTAACAGTGTGATCCAGGAATGATAACATTCTTTGTTTAACCTTGGATT
Source organism: Mustelus asterias (assembly GCF_964213995.1). Taxonomy (NCBI): domain Eukaryota; kingdom Metazoa; phylum Chordata; class Chondrichthyes; order Carcharhiniformes; family Triakidae; genus Mustelus; species Mustelus asterias. The sequence goes on from NC_135819.1 coordinate 24,674,543, forward strand.
GGATTGATGGTGTTTTTTTCAAATTGTAACTACTGCACACAGTGCTGTGACCACAGCTACGTTACTTGTCACGTGTACAAAATGTGCTGCTTGATATTTGGAAGAGAGAGCTTTGAGTTGCACTGCTCTCTCAGTCCGGGGTCGGCAGAGGGTGATGGACTGACCCTGCTATAATCAGACACACTCCAGGAACGGCTGAAGAGGTGACAAGTTCTGGTCCATTCATGGCTTCTGCTGAATGCCTGAGTTTACACAGGAACAGTAACACGAGACAAGTCGGCCCCCTAACTATTTAAGGAATGCATTTCTAGCAGCCAGTTTGTAAAGGAATACTCTTTTTAATCTCTCATGCACATGATTTTTTATTTGTTGTTGGGGGAGGGGGGATTGGACTAAGGTGGGGAGTGGGGCAGAGAACTTATCGATTTGATTTGCAAAGTATTAAAGCTCGTACAAGGAGAGTAACAGTGTAGAATCAGAATTATTTCAAGTGATTGTGTTTTAATGAGTAATGGCAGAGATATGATCCCATGTCGCAAAAACCTTATCATTTGGACATATCGTTTTTATCTAAACGGCCAGCCACTGGAATGAATTTGAACTGCTGTTTAGTTTATTAGCGTCGCAAGTAGGCTTACATTAACACTGCAATGAAGTTACTGTGAAAATCCTCCAGTTGCCACACTCCGGCGCCTGTTCGGGTACGCTGAGGGAGAATGACCAATGCACGAACCAGCACGTCTTTTGGAACGTGGAGGGAAACCAGAAACCCATGCAGACTCCGCACAGACAGTGACCCAAGCTGGGAATCGAACCCAGGTCCCTGGCGCTGTGAGGCAGCAGAGCCTCTGTGCCACAATGCCACTACTCTGGGATGTACTCCAAACAATGGCCATTTTTTATATTTCAAAGCTCTGGCAGCCATAGGATGTGTAAATGCTTGAGTGCCGAGAAGGTGCATCGGTCTGACTGGGGCAAGGTTTTTTTCCAAATTTGCACCTCCTTAACATCACGAGCACATACTTGCAAGTTTCTAACAAACAAGATGGCGTTTAGTCAAAATCTCCCTGCGCCATTTCTCCTGTTTTAAAAGGAAAGGCCAGTTAATGACTCCTAACCCTGTCGAAACCTAAAGCGTTCCACTTCCCGCCGGGGAAATATATGTGCACCACTCTGAGGTCAGGCCACCTACACATCCGAAGGTCTCAGCCCGAAGCGATTTGGCAAGTGGAGGAATTTCTGCTTGGGTCAGTCTGAAAGTTCAGATTTTAGGATGGATCTGAGTGCTATTGGCAGATCGAGTCTGTGCCTTTGAAAGTGAACAAGGGTAACTGGGCCAATCGGTGCTGCACAGTAAGAACATGTTTGCTAGTATCTTTCTTCCTTGAAATGTTCGGACGGTTTAGCCGATGGCCCAGGAACAAAATAGATCTGACTATCTCTGACTCAGAAAGCCTCCCCCGCCCCGTGGCGCTCTGTCTCCCCCGCCCCGTGGCGCTCTGTCTCCCCCGCCCCGTGGCGCTCTGTCTCCCCCGCCCCGTGGCGCTCTGTCTCCCCCGCCCCGTGGCGCTCTGTCTCCCCCGCCCCGTGGCGCTCTGTCTCCCCCGCCCCGTGGCGCTCTGTCTCCCCCGCCCCGTGGCGCTCTGTCTCCCCCGCCCCGTGGCGCTCTGTCTCCCCCGCCCCGTGGCGCTCTGTCTCCCCCGCCCCGTGGCGCTCTGTCTCCCCCGCCCCGTGGCGCTCTGTCTCCCCCGCCCCGTGGCGCTCTGTCTCCCCCGCCCCGTGGCGCTCTGTCTCCCCCGCCCCGTGGCGCTCTGTCTCCCCCGCCCCGTGGCGCTCTGTCTCCCCCGCCCCGTGGCGCTCTGTCTCCCCCGCCCCGTGGCGCTCTGTCTCCCCCGCCCCCCTTTTTCAGAATCAACATCCATTAACACGGTGGCACAGTGGTTAGCACTGCTGCCTCACAGCGCCAGGGACCCGAGTTCGATTCCCGGCTTGGGTCACTGTCTGTGCGGAGTCTACATGTTCTCCCCGTGTCTGCGTGGGTTTCCTCCGGATGCTCCAGTTTCCTCCCACAGTTCAAAGACGTGTGGCTTAGGTTGATTTGCCATGATAAATTGCTCGATAGTGTTCAATGATGTGTAGGCTAGGGTGATTAGCAGTGTAAACTCATGCGGATATGGGAATAGGGCCTGGGTGGGATCCTGTGTCGAAGAGTTGGCGCTGACTCAATGGGTCGAATAGCGGCCTCGTGCACTGCAGGATTTCTGTGATTCTATGACTCATAGCTTGATTATGAGGAGTGTTTGGCAATTCCAAATACTTTAGATTTCTGTGGCAGCTTGGAGAGATGCCTGTAAAATAATGAAACTTTGGCAGCAGTTGACCTTGTGGTTAATTACTTGCACCATGTCCTTTATTGGAAAGTCAAGGAGTCCCAGAATAAAACTGAGAAAACAGAGACAATAGTGATGAACGTGTTCCAATGTTAAGTCTCCCTTCAAGAAGAGTTGGATGGGCTCTTAGGCTCAACCTCCCCGCAACGCCCCCGCGGCTCAGCCTTCCAGTCCAATCCTGCAGCTCAGCCTGCCCATTCCACCCCTACCCTCCCCCAGAGCCCGCGCTCCGCCCCCGCTGCCCCCACAGGGCCCAGCCTGCCTGACACCCCTCCCCCAGCCTGCCCGTACTCTTTTCCCCTCCACGGCCCAGCCTATCCATCTACCCTTTTGGGTGTTGAGGTCGTTGCCTTTGATATTTGCCAGCTCTTCCCCAGTAGATGGATCAGTCGTAACGAGTTTTGCTGCTCTTCCCCTTCAGGGTTTCAGATCTGAGGGGTTTGCAATGCTGGGCTCCACGTACCTGAATGAGGAAGCTTTGAGAGTTGTTCATCTCCACATCTTCTAGATGGGGTAGCCACCTTTTGGTTAAAGCTAATTTCCAGGTGCGGGCCTCTTTCGGTTTTGTTGCTAGTTTTGTGAAAGATTTGGGGATTTACAGGGCTTGGTTTTCCGAGGAGGAAAGCTGCTCCTGTACTTGGGAGGAAGGGCGTGGGGAGGGGGGGGGGGGGGGGGCGGTGGGGGGGGCGGTGGGCGGTGTCTATCCGTCTATCCAGGGGGCTTGCGTGGGGGAGAAAATGCACGAAGCGATGGGATTTTGTGCTCCGCTTCCTCTGCCATTCCAGGTGAAGGTTGCCGTTAATAGAAAGCAGCCCCTCTTCCTTCAGAAGCCTTGTTGGGGGGGTGGAGAAGGCGACCCACGTCGGTGAGATCCTGTGTAAATTGCAGTAACGACTGGCAGGAAAGGGTTTAGGAGAAGCTCTGGGGCTGGGGTGGTGGGGTGGGGAGGGGGGGGTGCAGGCACTATGGGGCAGGGGCCAGGTGACTGGGGTGGATAGCTGTGGGTCACTGCTCACGGTACTTGTCTGTTTGACCAGTTTTTCTGTAGTTGGATGTGGGAAATGTCCGCATTTTCAGTCGGTTTATTTTCAGTTCTATTGGCATCAAGTCCAGGGGTCTCACTCAGTGGCTGCCTGGAACTCCCCTTCCATCTGTTTGGGTAGCTGGGCTGTGGGTCCTTTTCTCTGTTCATCTTTTCTGGGGCTGCAGTTTCATTTGTTACCAATCATCTGACAGTATCTCCAGATCAGCTTTTTATTTCTCAGGCCCCAGCTATAGAGGCACGGTGGCCTCTGCATCTGAATTGTCTTTACACTCTTCCCTTCTATCGCTTCTATGCCACCACTTCCCCTCCACCCTTCCCATGGGTTCAGCACGGTGCTGCCCTGTTTTCTGTTTTTGTCAAATGTTCATCACGGCCTGATTTTTCATTTCACTTTCATGCGATCTGTGAGTGCGTGCGTCAGCCTCGGGGTCACTCGTCCTCCCTCTGTGGTGAAGTGTTGCTGCTGTTCGGCGATGCATCATCGCCGTTTCCATACCCATCACTTTAAACAGCGCCGAGTTCCGGAGTTAGTCCTGTGTCGGGGGCTCCAAGTGTCAGATTCTTTCAGTAATGCCGCTGGTCATTCCTTCATCCTCTTTTTTCCCCCATGTTTTCTGTCTTCCCCATTCCTGAAGATGTTGACTCCTTCCTTGGGAATAATCCCGTGGATGCTGGTTTTCCTCTCCCTCTGATGTGTCTGATGATGAAAGATGGCAGACTGTTGGACCACGCGTTGATTCACAACCCTGCGCTTCTGTCCTCCCCCCACACTCATTTAGGACATAAATGTTCTCCTACTGCTTGTCTCAGCTGAGATTGGCGAGCTTAACATGGGTTCAAGGCCTTCCTCTCTCTCTGTGTGGTTCCAGTACTCACTAGATGACTTTATTGATCCATTTGGCAGTTCTCTCTTTGTGCAAACGAGTTATGAACTGGACGAACCCTCAAAAGGGAACAAATCCATTTATTTTCCAGGCAATTCCAAGGTAAAGTAAGAATGGAGTTCGGTCTTTAGAGAGTTGGAAACCCGTCCTTATCGCTAACCTTTCTCTCCCTCATGGGTTTGTCTTCAGGGACAAGTAACCAGGGCGCAGGAAGCTGAGGAGAACTACGTCATCAAACGCGAGCTGGCTGTAGCAAAGCAGCAGTTCAACACAACCAGTGAGAAACTAGAAGAAGCACAGAGCACCATTCAGGAACTGCAGGAGCTGAGGGTAAGGAAAGGCAGGTGTGGCATTTCTCACTCTCTCATTCACTAGAGGGCTACAGGCAGCAAGCACTCAGTGTGACCTGGCTGCTTTATGGTGACCCCTCACTTGGCTAGGTGTCAGGGACATTTAATCTAGATGTCGCTGTTCGACTGAACCAAACTGAAAATCCACTAACTGGTGCTTTGTCTGAGGGCCTCTGTGCGTTGCCCCATGGATAGCTGGATCACCACCGAGACCCTCTGATCCCCCTCACAACGAGAGAAAGGAATGCTCATTTTAAATGGCTCCTGTGTCATGTTTAGAAGTGACTTCCAGTGAAAGTGGGACAGATCTGTGAATGGGTCACCTTCCTGCAGGAGCTGAAATGTCACTTTTTAAAACCAGCTGCAACAGAATTTCTCAGAAAGCGAGTCCTCCATCCTGCCATCCCCTGAGGTTATCCAATACACCCCTGACACTCCAATACAACCCTGACACTCCAACCCTGGGTTATCCTATACACCCCTGACACTCCAACCCCAAGTTATCCAATACACCCCTGACACTCCAACCCTGAGGTTATCCAATACACCCCTGACACTCCAATACACCCCTGACACTCCAACCCCGAGTTATCCAATACATCCCTGACACTCCAACCCTGGGTTATCCAATACACCCCTGACACTCCAATACACCCCTGACACTCCAACCCCGAGTTATCCTATACACCCCTGACACTCCAACCCTGAGTTATCCGAGACACCCCTGACACTCCAACCCTGAGTTATCCTATATACCCCTGACACTCCAACCCTAGGTTATCCTATACGCCCCTGACACTCCAACCCTAGGTTATCCAAAACACCCCTGACACTCCAACCCTGGGTTATCCTATACACCCCTGACACTCCAACCCTAGGTTATCCTATACGCCCCTGACACTCCAACCCTAGGTTATCCAAAACACCCCTGACACTCCAACCCTGGGTTATCCTATACACCCCTGACACTCCAACCCTGGGTTATCCTATATACCCCTGACACTCCAACCCTGGGTTATCCTATACACCCCTGACACTCCAATACACCCCTGACACTCCAACCCCGAGTTATCCTATACACCCCTGACACTCCAACCCTGAGTTATCCGAGACACCCCTGACACTCCAACCCTGAGTTATCCTATATACCCCTGACACTCCAACCCTAGGTTATCCTATACGCCCCTGACACTCCAACCCTAGGTTATCCAAAACACCCCTGACACTCCAACCCTGGGTTATCCTATACACCCCTGACACTCCAACCCTAGGTTATCCTATACGCCCCTGACACTCCAACCCTAGGTTATCCAAAACACCCCTGACACTCCAACCCTGGGTTATCCTATACACCCCTGACACTCCAACCCTGGGTTATCCTATATACCCCTGACACTCCAACCCTGGGTTATCCTATACACCCCTGACACTCCAACCCTGGGTTATCCTATACACCCCTGACACTCCAACCCTGGGTTATCCTATACACCCCTGACACTCCAACCCTGGGTTATCCTATATACCCCTGACACTCCAACCCTGTCAAACTAATGTGTGTTTGCCTCTTTAGTGTATGGCAACTGTTACTGGCCTAATCTAAAGGGTGCACACGTTGGCAACAGCTTTCAGAATGCTGGTTACTGGCAATTGGACGAATTCCATAATGGCAAACCAGTGGCTTTAATCTCTTGCGCTGACAGCTTTCTTTAGGTAGTTATACCCTAGGTGGTGTTTAGCGATACTTCCACTTTTCCTGCAAAGTGCTGTCTTACAGATAATAAAACATTTTCAATGGAGCAAAAGTACATCCTTTAAATTCAAACTGAGCATTCAGAGAATAATAAACAAACGTGCAGGTTGGAGTGTCAGCGCAACTTGCTTTGGTACAGAAGAGGTTTACCAGGATATTGTCTGGCCTGGAGGTTGTTAACTGTGAGGAGAGGTTGGATAAACTCGGTTTGTTCTCACTGGAACGGCGGAGGTTGAGGGGCGACCTGATTGAGATTTACAAGATTATGAGGGGCATGGACAGAGTGGATAGTCAGATGCTCTTTCCTAGGGTAGAAAAGTCAAGCACTCGGGGACATAGGTTTAAGGTGCGTGGGGTAAAGTTTAGAGGAGATGTGCGAGATAAGTTTTTTTACACAGAGGGTGGTGAATGTCTGGAACGCGTTGCCCGGGGAGGTGGTGGGAGCAGGTACGATAGCGGCATTTAAGGGGCATCTAGACGAATACACGAATAGGATGGGAATGGAAGGATACGGACTCTAAGTGCGTACGGTTTTAGTTTAGACATCGTGATCAGGGCAGGCTTGGAGGGCCGAAGGGCCTGTTCCTGTGCTGTATTGTTCTTTGTTCTTTCTTTGATGTCACCCTGACACCTGAATTGTGTTAGTACCTGCTGCACTATATATTTTGATCTTTCAAACTTACAAACCAAGTGATGGAGCTCGGGGTGTAACACAATCCAGCTTGGCTCCACATGCAGAGAGCAGAGGCAGCAAGTGATACTTGCTGTGTACTTTGTACTGTGACGGGGCGTGTGCCAACGGAGCAGTATTCAGCCAGGGTGTGATTGATACACAGGTGGTCGGTGTCCGACGGTTTAACTGTGCACCAGAGTGCTCACAATGAGAGCAAAACAAACCTCCATTTCATTTCAGCAGGTGCAGGGTTTCTCCCAACTGCTTGGCAGCATCTGCACTGTGAGATTTGTCGATTCAGATACAGGGAGATGTTAAGTGTATCAGTCAGCACAGGCTGCTGTTGTGGTCAAAGAGCACTCACTTCCGCCGGTCTTTGAGTGTGGAGCAATGTGTGTCTACTGCAGATTCCCAAATTCTGCCTTCACAGCTGTTGGCTTTCTCTTCATAATCTTTTCAAAGAAAGGAGAATTAATACGATGAACAAAAATGCACTTTACTCCTGAATAATGTAAAATCTATCCCAGTTTGTTTGGTGCATCCTGTGCCATGGTAATGAGCCGGTTGAGTTGACTGTCCCCATTACTCTTTTAACTGTTACTTAACTTACACGGGCAACACTGATGCATTAAAAACATTCTAAATCGGTACAATCAGGAACAATGGGAGGTCTTTTTTGTCTTGGAATTGTTTTTGCTGGAGTTCAGACGAATGAAGGGGGGATCTCATAGAGACTTATAAAATTCTAACAGGGTGAGGTAGCTAAATGGAAACAAAATTGGCTTGATGACAGAAGCCAGAGGGTGGTTATAGAGGGTTGTTTTTCAAACTGGAGGCCTGTGACCAGCCGTGTGCCTCTGGGATCAGTGCTGGGTCCGCTGTTATTTGTCAATTATATTAATGATTTGGAAGAGAATATAGGAGGCATGGTTAGTAAGTTTGCAGATGACACCAAGGTTGGTGGCATAGTGGACAGTGAAGAAGGTTATCTCGGATTGCAACGGGATCTTGATCAATTGGGCCAGAGGGCTGACGAATGACAGATGGAGTTTAATTTAGATAAATGCGAGGTGATGCATTTTGGTAGATTGAACCAGGGCAGGACTTACTCAGTTAATGGTAGGGCATTGGGGAGAGTTACAGAACAAAGAGATCTAAGGGTACAGGTTCATAACTCCTTGAAAGTGGAGTCACATTTGGACAGAGTGACGAAGAAGGCATTCAGCATGCTTGGTTCCATCGGTCAGAACATTGAATACAGGAGTTGGGACGTCTTGTTGAAGTTGCACAAGATATTAGAACATAGAACATAGAACATTACAGCGCAGAACAGGCCCTTCGGCCCACGATGTTGCACCGACCAGTTAAAAAAAAAACTGTGACCCTCCAACCTAAACCAATTTCTTTTCGTCCATGAACCTATCTACGGATCTCTTAAACGCCCCCAAACTAGGCGCATTTACTACTGATGCTGGCAGGGCATTCCAATCCCTCACCACCCTCTGGGTAAAGAACCTACCCCTGACATCGGTTCTATAACTACCCCCCCTCAATTTAAAGCCATGCCCCCTCGTGCTGGATTTCTCCATCAGAGGAAAAAGGCTATCACTATCCACCCTATCTAAACCTCTAATCATCTTATATGTTTCAATAAGATCCCCTCTTAGCCGCCGCCTTTCCAGCGAAAACAATCCCAAATCCCTCAGCCTCTCCTCATAGGATCTCCCCTCCATACCAGGCAACATCCTGGTAAACCTCCTCTGCACCCTCTCCAAAGCCTCCACATCCTTCCTGTAATGTGGGGACCAGAACTGCACACAGTACTCCAAGTGCGGCCGCACCAGAGTTGTGTACAGTTGCAACATAACGCTACGACTCCTAAATTCAATCCCCCTACCAATAAACGCCAAGACACCATATGCCTTCTTAACAACCTTATCTACTTGATTCCCAACTTTCAGGGATCTATGCACACATACACCTAGATCCCTCTGCTCCTCCACACTATTCAAAGTCCTCCCGTTAGCCCTATACTCAACACATCTGTTATTCCTACCAAAGTGAATTACCTCACACTTCTCCGCATTAAACTCCATCCGCCACCTCTCGGCCCAACTTTGCAACCTGTCTAAGTCTTCCTGCAAACTACGACACCCTTCCTCACTGTCTACCACACCACCGACTTTGGTGTCATCAGCAAATTTGCTAATCCACCCAACTATACCCTCATCCAGATCATTAATAAATATTACAAACAGCAGTGGCCCCAAAACAGATCCCTGAGGTACACCACTTGTAACCGCACTCCATGATGAATATTTACTATCAACCACCACCCTCTGTTTCCTATCCGCTAGCCAATTCCTGATCCAATTTCCTAGATCACCCCCAATCCCATACATCTGCATTTTCTGCAGAAGCCTACCATGGTGAACCTTATCAAACGCCTTACTAAAATCCATATATACCACGTCCACTGCCTTGCCCCCACCCACCTCCTTGGTCACTTTCTCAAAAAACTCAATAAGGTTAGTAAGGCACGACCTACCTGCCACAAAACCATGCTGACTATCACCTATCAATTCATTACTCTCCAAATAACTATAAATCCTATCCCTTATAATTTTTTCCAACATCTTGCCGACAACAGAAGTGAGACTCACCGGTCTATAATTCCCGGGGAAGTCTCTGTTCCCCTTCTTAAACAATGGGACAACATTCGCTAACCTCCAATCTTCTGGTACTATACCAGAGGCCAACGACGACCTGAAGATCAGAGCCAGAGGCTCTGCAATCACTTCTCTTGCCTCCCAGAGAATCCTTGGATAAATCCCATCCGGACCAGGGGATTTATCTATTTTCAGACCCTCCAGAATATCCTGCACATCCTCCTTATCAACTGTAATACTGTCTATTCTACTCCCTTGCAACCCAGTGTCCTCCTCAGCTATATTCATGTCCCCTTGCGTGAACACCGAAGAGAAATATTGGTTCAATGCTTCACCAATCTCCTCCGGTTTCACACATAACTTCCCTCTGCCATCTATAACTGGCCCTAAACTTGCCCTAACCAACCTTCTGTTCTTGACATACCTATAGAACGCCTTAGGATTCTCTTTAACCCTATCCGCCAAAGTCTTCTCATGTCCCCTTTTAGCCCTTCTAAGCTCGCTCTTCAACTCCCTCTTAGCCAATCTAAAGCTTTCTAGTGCACTACCCGAGTGCTCACGTCTCATCCGAACATAAGCCTCCTTTTTCTTTTTAACCAACAAAGAAACTTTTTTGGTGCACCACGGTTCCCTAGCCCTACCAATTCCTCCTTGCCTGACAGGGACATACCTATCACAGACTCGCAGTAGCTGCTCCTTGAAAAAACTCCACATGTCGGACGTTCCCAGTCCCTGTAATCTCCTAGTCCAACCTATGTTTCCTAATTCTCTCCTAATAGCCTCATAATTACCCTTCCCCCAGCTAAAACCACTGGCCCGAGGTTCATGCCTATCCCTTTCCATCACTAAGGTGAACGTAACCGAATTGTGGTCACTATCACCAAAATGCACACCAACTTCCAAGTCTAGCACCTGGTCTGGCTCATTTCCCAGCACCAGATCCAATATAGCCTCACCTCTAGTTGGCAAGGCCACACTTGGAATACCGTATACAATTCTGGTCACCCTATTATAGAAAGGATATTATTCATAGAAACATAGAAACCCTACAGTACAGAAACTAGACTACAGTATTAAACTAGAAAGAATGCAGAAAAGATTTACTAGGATGCTACCGGGACTTGATGGTTTGAGAGGTTGGATAGACTGGGACTTTTTTCTCTGGAGCATAGAAGGCTGAGGGGTGATCTTATAGAGGTCTATAAAATAATGAGAGGCATAGATCAGCTGGATAGCCAATATCTTTTCCCAAAGGTAGGGGAGTCTAAAACTAGAGGGCATAGGTTTAAGGTGACAGGGGAGAGATACAAAAGTGTCCAGAGGGGCAACTTTTTCACACGGAGGGTGGTGAGTGTCTGGAACAAGCTGCCAGAGGTAGTAGTAGAGGTGGGTACAATTTTGTCTTTTAAAAAGCGTTTAGACAGTTACATGGGTAAGATGGGTATAGAGGGATATGGGCCAAATGTGGGCAATTAGGACTAGTTTAGGGGTTTTAAAAAAAAGGGCAGCATGGACATGTTAGGCCGAAGAGCCTGTTTCCATGCTGTAAAACTCTCTGACTCGACCGGATAGATCCAGGAAGAATGTTCCCTATGGTGGGGGAGTCCAGAACCAGGGGTCACAATCTGAGGTTTTGGGATAAAGCATTTAGGACGGAGATGAGGAAATATTTCATCACCCAAAGAGTGGTGAGCCTGTGAAATTCATTACCACAGGAAGTAGTTGATGCCAAAACATTGAATGTATTCAAGAGGCGGCTGGATATAGCACTTGGGGCGAATGGGATCAAAGGTTATTTTCCACTTAGTAAGGAAGTTAAAACTAGAGGACACAGCCTCAAAATAAAGGGGGGTCGGTTTAAGACAGAGTTGAGGAGGAACTTCTTCTCCCAGAGGGTGGTGAATCTCTGGAATTCTCTGCCCACTGAGGTGGTGGAGGCTACCTCGCTGAATATGTTTAAAGCGCGGATGGATGGATTCCTGATCGGTAAGGGAATTAAGGGTTATGGGGATCAGGCGGGTAAGTGGTACTGATCCACGTCAGATCAGCCATGATCTTATTGAATGGCGGGGCAGGCTCGAGGGGCTAGATGGCCTACTCCTGCTCCTATTTCTTATGTTCTTATGTTATGGGGAGAAAGCAGGATTAGGCTATTGAGTTAGATGATCAGCCATGATCGTGATGAATGGTGGAGCAGGCTCGAAGGGCCAAATGGCCTCATCTTCCTATCTTCTATGTTTCTATGTCTTGCTCCCCTTTCCCTCATGCACTGATCATGCGATTTGGAGGCCAAGAGCTGAGATTACTAATCTAAAGTTGTCTGGACAGCTGGTTAATGATGCAGAGTGATGCCAACAGCGTAGATGGAATGGTGGATGAGTAGTAACAGTTTACAGGCTGCCGTTTCTGCATTCAGTCTGCATGTGAAAAAGTTCTTTCAAACGTTTCGCAGTTTGTTTATTTGAACCCCTTTGTTTAAATGATCACCTAACTGTTTTGGGAAGAGAAGTGTGTTTGATTAATTACTAACTATATTTGATTTTTGATTTGATTTATTATTTCACATGTATTAGTATACAGTGAAAAGTATTGTTTCTTGCACGTTATACATACAAAGCATACCGTTCATAGAGAAGGAAAGGAGAGAGTGCAGAATGTAGTGTTACAGTCATAGCTAGGGTGTAGAGAAGGATCAACTTAGTGCAAGGTAGGTTCATTCAAAGGTCTGATGGCAGCAGGGAAGATGTTCTTGAATTGGTTGGTATGTGACCTCAGACTTTTGTATCTTTTTCCCGATGGAAGAAGGTGGAAGAGAGTATGTCCTTAATTATGCTGGCTGCTTTTCCAAGGCAGCGGGAAGCGTAGACCGAGTCAATGGATGGGAGGCTGGTTTGAGTGATGGACTGGGCTTCATTCACGACCATTTGTAGTTCCTTGCGGTCTTGGGCAGAGCAGGAGCCATACCAAGCTATGATGCAACCAGAAATTATGCTTTCAATGGTGCATCTGTAAAAGTTGCTGCGAGTTGTAGCTGACTTGCCAAATTTCCTTAGTCTTCTGAGAAAGTAGAAGCGTTGTGGGCTTTCTTAACTATAGTGTCGGCATAAGGGGACCAGGACAAGTTGTTGGTGATCTGGACACCTAAAAACTTGAAGCTCTCAACCCTTTCTACTTCAGCCCTATTGATGTAGACAGGGGCATGTTCTCCACTATGTTTCTGAGTATAGACTCAACTGGATGGGATTTTCCAGCCACCTTCGTCCCGAAACAAGAAAATCCCGCTCGAGGACAACGGACCTTTCCATGGTCTGCCCCTCGCTGTCTCCGATTGCCGTGGCGGGCGGGACGGGACGGGAAAACCCGTCCCACTGTGAGATTTTTTTGACTAAGTCAGTTGTGAAACCTCACAATGCGGGTTTAGTTGGACCAAAGCCACACTTCCAGATGTTCCATTTTAAAACAAAGAAAATGGATTAGTTAAATATCATACTGCTAATTAGGCACTATTCAGACAAGGTAAATGAATGTTTGACGCTTGTAACCTAAATGAGCTGCAAGTTTTGTGTCGAAGTTTTAAGATTGCAATTAGAATTTTATTTCCTTGATATAATGTTGGCAGTCGATTGGTATTTTTAGAAAGGTAAAATCTAAATTCGACTGATGGATTCAGTTAGCTCTAATTCAAGGCATGTTGTCAAGATCTTGACGTTGCGTTACAAGTTTTGAAAAATCTTTTTACGCGATCCTGAAAGTTACCAAGTCAATGCTCGGAATGGACCGGACAAACCCAACTTCCTCGCTTGCTCCAAAAACCAAATTCACATTGAATCCAATTTATGGTCCCCACGAGAAACAAACAAGATCCCAGCTGACAAGTTGAGGCATTGCACCCCACTTTGAGCTCAATCCAAAGCTTGATCGTAGCCAAAAGGCCGAGTGATGTCGCAGTGTGTTTTGTCGGTCACGGGCGAAAGCTTTAACCTCAGGCAGGAAATCTCTACCTGCAGTTGTGGAGATTGAGAACCTGCTCTGCTCACTTTCCTTAATTCTGAGAGCGAATGAGATTTTCTTTTTTGATTTGCTAATCTATTGACTGTATATCTTATTAGGAACTTCTGTTGCTGAAATAATCCATAGAATCCTACAGTGTAGAAGGAGGCCATTCGGCCCATCGGGTCTGCACCGACCACAATCCCACCCAGGCCCTATCCCCATAACCCCATGCATTTACCCTAGCGAGTCATCTTGACACTAAAGGTCAATTTAGCATGGCCAATCAACTTAACCCGCATATCTTTGGACTGTGGGAGAAAACCGGAGCACTTGGAGCAGACACGGGGAGAATGTGCAGACTCCACACAAACTCAAATGACTCAAGGCCGGGAATTAAATCTGGATCCCTGGCGCTGAGAGGCAGCAGTACTAATCACTGTGCCATCGTACCACTATGCTGCAAATACGACGTACGTAGAAGCTTCTTGTCTTGAACTCGTCAGGACATTCACAAATGCCCAATGTAAAGGGAACAACAATTTATACTTCATGAGAAGAGAGTGCTGATTGATTGATGAGTGGACTCCGTTCTTTGCAGACAGAAAGAACAGGTATGCACATTGCGCCTATTTCAACTGAAGAGAATAGGCGACAGCCATTCTCTAGTTCATTCCCCAGGGCAATGCCTTGACTATTCAGAGTCACCCGCCTGGTTTGAATTTAAACAAGGACTGGCAGCAACTGGCAGCCATCAGTTACCTGCTGTATTCTCCATGGCAACGCCTCTACCAATCCGAGTCCACTTGCCCACCATTCAGCACTCTCTTCTCATGAAGTATAAATTGTTGTTTCCTTTACATTTGGTATTCTTGTGAATGTCGTGATGAGTGCAGGATGAAAAGCTTCAAGCTGCATCTTTTTCTGCGATGTTTCAAAATATAAACCCTCAACTAAAATTGTTCTTTTTAATATTGATGGTTGGTAAATTGATGGAAAAGGTCCTTAGGGATGGGATTTACGACCATTTAGAAAGATGCGGATTAATACGGGATAGTCAGCACGGATTCGTGAAAGGCAAGTCGTGCCTCACAAATTAGATAGAATTTTTTGAGGAGGTAACTAAGTGTGTTGATGAAGGTAGGGCAGTTGATGTCATATACATGGATTTTAGTAAGGCGTTTGATAAGGTCCCCCATGGTCGGCTTATGATGAAAGTGAGGAGGTGTGGGATAGAGGGAAAGTTGGCCGATTGGATAGGTAACTGACTGTCTGATCGAAGACAGAGGGTGGTGGTGGATGGAAAATTTGCGGATTGGAGGCAGGTTGCTAGCGGAGTGCCACAGGGATCAGTGCTTGGTCCTCTGCTCTTTGTGATTTTTATTAATGACTTAGAGGAGGGGGCTGAAGGGTGGATCAGTAAATTTGCTGATGACACCAAGATTGGTGGAGTAATCATAGAAATCATAGAAACCCTACAGTGCAGAAGGAGGCCATTCGGCCCATCGAGTCTGCACCGACCACAATCCCACCCAGGCCCTATCCCTACCCCTACCCCCACATATCCGGAAACCGGAGCACCCGGAGGAAACCCACGCAGACACAAGGAGAATGTGCAAACTCCACACAGACAGTGACCCGAGCCGGGAATCGAACCCGGGACCCTGGAGCTGAGAAGCAGCAGTGCTAACCACTGAGTAGTGGATGAGGTGGAGGGCTGTTGTAGGCTGCAAAGAGACATAGATAGGATGCAAAGCTGGGCTGAAAAATGGCAAATGGAGTTTAACCCTGATAAATGTGAGGTGATTCATTTTGGTAGGACTAATTTAAATGTGGATTACAGGGTCAAAGGTAGGGTTCTGAAGACTGTGGAGGAACAGAGAGATCTTGGGGTTCATATCCACAGATCTCTAAAGGTTGCCACTCAAGTGGATAGAGCTGTGAAGAAGGCCTATAGGTGTTAGCTTTTATTAACAGGGGGTTGGAGTTTAAGAGCCGTGGGGTTATGCTGCAACTGTACAGGACCTTGGTGAGACCACATTTGAAATATTGTGTGCAGTTCTGGTCACCTCACTATAAGAAGGATGTGGAAGCGCTGGAAAGAGTGCAGAGGATATTTACCAGGATGCTGCCTGGTTTGGAGGGTAGGTCTTATGGGGAAAGGTTGAGAGAGCTTAGGGCTGTTCTCTCTGGAGCGGAGGAGGTTGAGGGGAGACTTAATAGAGGTTTATAAAATGATGAAGGGGATAGATCGAGTAAACGTTCAAAGACTATTTCCTCGGGTGGATGGAGCTATTGCAAGGGGGCATAACTATAGGGTTCGTGAGATATAGGAAGGATATCAGAGGTAGGTTCTTTACGCAGAGAGTGGTTGGGGTGTGGAATGGACTGCCTGCAGTGATAGTGGAGTCAGACACTTTAGGAACATTTAAGCGGTTATTGGATAGGCACATGGAGCACACCAGGATGATAGGGAGTGGGATAGCTTGATCTTGGTTTCAGATAAAGCTCGGCACAACATCATGGGCCGAAGGGCCTGTTCTGTGCTGTACTGTTCTATGTTCTAATATCGATTCTCAAGTGCTTCTATTTTTTAGATTGGGCTGAATGAGGTGGCGTACCTGGACTACGGAGGACTTAAACAATGTATGCACAGTGTGCGTCAGATGGTGTTGTTAGCTGCACTGAATAAATTAAGATACTGAAACATTGAGCAGAGATGCTGAAACTGGGTCAACTGGTTACTTTAAACAATTTATTGTTCTCATTTTTGTATTCACCGGCTTTCCGAATGACAGGATTGTTAAATTTCTTCTAGTGAAGGGGATAGTTCTGAGCGCTGCTGTCAACAACTACTAAACCACATGAGAAAATCCATCCCATTTGTATTCACGTTTGGAGTGTTGAGTCTATGAGACGCAGACAATGTACAAGAACGTAAGAGATAGCAGCAGGATCAGACCATTCAGCCCATCGAGCCTGCTCCATCATTCAATACGATCATGGCTGAGCCTGGGCTTCGACTCCACTTTCCTGCCTTCTCCCCATATCCCTTCCCTGAGAAACCAAAGCTCTGTCTGTCCCAGCCTTAAATATATTAAACGATGGAGCAGTCACAACCCTCTGGGCTAGAGAATTCCAAAGGTTCACATCCCGTTGACTGAAGAAACTTCTCCTCATTTTAGGCCTAGATGATTGACCCCCAATCCCGGGGCTGTTCCCCAATGTTCCAAATTCCCCAGCCAGGATAAACAACCTCCGTCTGCTCTCTCAAGCCTCTTTAGATTCTTGTTTCTCACCTCTCGCTCTTGCAAATTCCGGGGAATACAGGTCCACTTCACTCAGCCCCTCATCGTAGGGCAGGCCCCTAATCCCAGAAACAGAACTAGTGAACCTTGGCTCTACCGTCTCCGGTAGGGGTATTTGCTTACTTCATAGAGAGGGATATCAGTTGGATACTAAAATGGAGATTCTATTTGGATGGATGAATTCTTTAAGGCTGGTCAGGCAGCCTTCCTAATCCATAACTATTGAGTTTTCAGCTTGTTTCTTGAGCTTCTTATGTAGAGGCTGTAATAGTGGCAATGTTGCTGGACTAGTAATCCAGAGACCCAGGGTACTGCTCTGGGGACATGGGTTTGAATCCCACCACCGCAGATGGTGAAATTTGAATTCAATAAAAATCTGGAATTAAAAGTCTAATTGTTGATTTTCGCAAAAACCCATCTGGTTCAGTCATGTCCTTTTAGGGAAAGAAATCTGCTGTCCTTACCCGGTCTGGCATACATGTGACTCCAGAGTCACAGCAATGTGATTGACTCAAGTGCCCTCAAGGATGGGCAATAAATCCTGGCCCAGCCAGTGATGACCACAATAGGCGGCATGGTGGCACAGTGGTTAGCACTGCTGCCTCAAAGCGCCAGGAAACCAGGTTTTCAGTAAATTGAAAATCAATCACTGTGTGTCTCTAGTTTTCCAAAAATACATTCTCAAAAGTCCCAAAATTGCAGAATCTACCCCACCCTTAGGTCCAATGGGTCATTTGGGTCACCGTCTGTGTGGAGTTTGCACGTTCTCTCCATGTCTGCATGCGTTTCCTCCGGGTGCTCTGGTTTCCTCCCACAGTCCAAAGATGTGTGCGTTTGGTGGATTGGCCATGCTAAATTGACCTTAGTGTCAGGGGGATTAGCAGTGTAAATGTATTGGGCTATGAGGATAGGGCCTGGATGGGATTGTGGTGGGTACAGGCTTGCTGGGCCAAATGGCGGCCTCCTGCACTGTCCCATGAACGAATTTAAAGATCTAAGAAGGCCACAATGCCTGCCCCCTTCCTTTCCAGTTCAAACACTGAACCAATTGTTTAATTGCTCTATCTCCAAACCATTCCCATCTCGTTCATATCTGTTCTGTTTGTTACTGTGAAACACGTACTCCAAATAGTTTCTTTTTTGTTTTGGGCCTCAGGCTTTACACTTGCCTCTACTGCACTCTCTGTACCAATGCGCTACCCATTAATCTCGGCTGCCCAAAGTCCGCGCTGTTGTTTCACTGGACCCTGTTACCCGGGATGGCTTGGCTATGTGCATACCTGCATCTTTAGAAGCTGTCGTGAGTTGGAGTAGTTGTTTCATGGCAGTGATTGTAAATAGTGTTTGATAAAGAGGTTGAGTTTCCGAGCTGAAGCCAATCCATAAGATAGAGAATCATAGAATCCCTACAGTATGGAAGGAGGCCATTCAGCCCATCGAGCCTGTACTGACCACAATCCCACCCAGACCCGATTCCCGCAATCCCACACATTTACCCTGCTAATCCCCCTGACACTCGGCCAGTCAACATAACTCGCACACCTTTGGACTGTGGGAGGAAACCGGAGTCACGCGGAGGAAACCCACGCAGACACGGGGTGAATGTGCAAACTCCACACCAGCAGTCACCCGATGCCAGAATTGAATCGGAGACCCTGGCGCTGTGAGGCAGCAGTCCTAACCACTGTCCCACCGTGCCACTTTGTTGAGGGATGGTCTTGTGGCGCAGTGGATTAGAGTGTGTGTATGTGAGAGAGAGTGCGCATGTGCGCGAGGGGAGGGGGAGTGTGTGTGTGTGAAGTGGCAGCTCTTTACCATCCGATGCTGGCTTATCCTTGCTTGTGCGGCATTCTTCCAAACGGGTGTGTCTTTAGCTTGCTCACTGTCGTTGGATAACATTTTGTCAACACAGTAACTCTCGAGGTCCAAGCCCTGACCCCTCTCTGCAAACTCCAATCTCCAAACACTGTGGTTTTATTCAGTTTGATAGCACAGTCTGGGCAAACACCATCACTAGAGAATACTACAGTTCAAGTTTTAATACAAACCAAAACTGTTTTAGCTGCCAAGGCATGATGGTAATTTGGTCAAGTTCCAGTGTGAGGTTATTGATGTTTAGTGAAGCTCTTGTGGCCTTGTACACTCCTCATCTTTATAGTGCAGTGGGATATATCGTGCCTGCCTGACCTGGTGCGAAAAGATGGGCACTGTGTTTAAAGCTGGCCATGATGTGGAGATGCCAGCGTCGGACTGGGGTGAACACAGTAAGAAGTCTCACAACACCAGGTTAAAGTCCAACAGGTTTATTTGGTAGCAAACGCCACTAGCTTTCGGTCAAAAGCAAAAGCTTTTGCTACCAAATAAACCTGTTGGACTTTAACCTGGTGTTGTGAGACTTCTTACTGTGATTAAAGATGGCACCAGCAGATTAGCATCCAGTACTCACATCTGTAGCAGCGATTAAAGCTACAGCAGGACTCTCCTGCAGCTGTGTTTTATTGAGTTAGTGCCCTGATAGTGGCGGCTGTTGAAATGTGTCCTTGACACTCACTCTGAACGATTCCCTGACATGGGAATTGGGGAAATTTGCAGCTAGCTTTCTTCCTTATTCTTATTGTGTTGTTCCGTCAATAAAGCCACCAAGATATCTTTACCGCTTCCCTCCTCCAACCTCTGAACCGAATGACTTCTCATCCTCAGTCATTTCAGCCTCCATCTCAACTCGCCATGTTCCCTCTCCCCTGAGTTCGCAATCCCCTAAACTTTCTTTAATCTCTCTCTCTGTTCCCAATCATATTCATCGCCACCTCACTTGACCTTTGCGTCTCGCATGCTCTTGCTAGTCCCATCATATCAAGATCAAGACATCTACAATCACTTCCTTGTATCACTCACCGCTCCTTTCCCTCTATCATTTCCCAACCGTACCCCCCTTCTGTATCCTTACCTGGGAAAAAACACTATTCCCCAACAATCACGAGGATTTTCACAGTAACTTCATTGCAGTGTTAATATAAGCCTACTTATGACACTAATAAATAAACTTAAACCTATCTGTTTGTCACAGCATATCTGCAGCTCCTGATTTACTATATCACACCCTCGCTCCACCTTTGATATCTGGCCCTCAATAAAACCATTGCCCCCCTCACCCTGGCACTTTCTCCAATAAAACCATTGCCCTCACCCTGGCTGTTCCCCCAATAAAACCATTACCCCTCCCCCACCCTGGCTATTCCCTCTGGTAAAACCATTACCCCCTCACCCTGGCTGTTCCCCCGGTATGGATCTTATACCCATACGAAGATCAAGGGATGCAGACTTGAAAGGATATGGACAACATCTGATTTTGCCATCCACTGCCAGACCGCTTATACAGTAAGAAGTCTCACAACACCAGGTTAAAGTCCCAACAGGTTTGTTTGGTAGCACAAGCCACAAGCTTTCAGAGCGCTGCTCCTTCATCAGGTGAGTGGGAGTTCTGTTCACATACAGGGCATATAAAGACACAAACTCAATTTACAAAATAGTGGTTGGAATTCGCATTCCAACCATTATTTTGTAAATTGAGTTTGTGTCTCTATATGCCCTGTTTGTGAACTGAAATCCCACTCACCTGATGAAGGAGCAGCGCTCTGAAAGCTTGTGGCTTGTGCTACCAAATAAACCTGTTGGACTTTAACCTGGTGTTGTGAGACTTCTTACTGTGTTTACCCCAGTCCAACGCCGGCATCTCCACATCATGGAGAGCGCTAATATACAGTATGGGGAGTGCCCTTATCAGCTCCGACTGCTCACAACTTCAGGGTCACGTTGAGATGCCAAGTTATGTCCCAGATTTCTTCTGCTGCAAAGCCCTGCTTTCTCTCTCCATCCTCACCTGCCAACAAGGGCAGTTCATTTTGCACATTGTCACTATGATCAAGACAGTCTGATCAGCTGCCACTTCCCTTCTTCCACCAGCTCACCTTCTTTTACTCTGTTCCCCCACCCCCCAACCTTGCCCTGTCTTTTTAAAAAAAGTTTATTTATCAGTCACAAGTAAGGTTTACATTAACACTGCAACGAAGTTACTGTGAAATTCCCTGAGTCGCCACAATCTGGCGCCTGTTCGGGTCAGTGCACCTAACCAGCATGTAGAATCAAATCATAGAATCGTACAGTGCAGAAAGAGGCCATTTGGCCCATTGAGTCTGCACCAACCACAATCCCACCCAGGCCCTATCCACATATCCCTACGTATTTACCCACTAACCTCTCTCACCTATGCCTCCCGGGACACTAAGGGGCAATTTAGAATGGCCAATCAACCTCGCCCGCACATCTTTGGACTGTGGGAGGAAACCAGAGCACCCGGAGGAAACCCACCTTTAGTATCTTTCAGAATGTGGGAGGAAACTGGAGCACCTGGAGGAAACCCATGCAGACACGGAGAGAACGTGCAGACTCCGCACAGACAGTGACCCAAGCCGGGAATTGAACCCGGGTCCCTGGTGCTGTGAAGCAGCAGTGCTAACCACTGTGCCACCGTACCGTCCTTTGTCCATGTCTTGTCCGTGGGACCCATCTCCTTGTCCCCTCGATCCTATTCCCACCAGCTGTTGCTCACCCAACTTCTCCTCCTGGCCCCGACCGTCCTGGAAAATGATCATCCCATATGCAACTGTCCTTTCCTTCCTCAGTCCTTGCACACTTTGTCGCCTCCCAAATCTACTCCCATCTTTCCTGACTTTGAATCCCTCCAGTCAGATTTCCACCCCTATCATCAATTATCAAAGTCCCAATGCCGTCCTACATGACCCTGGGATAAACTACCTCCCCTCATTGCAGCTGCACATTATCCTCCTCCAAAAAGTCTCCAGCTGAGTGGGGCTGCTTCACCTGGTTCCATCCTTATCTATCTCATCGTAGCTCGAAAATCACTTGAACTGGCTCCTCTTCCTGTACCATTACCTTCCAGTGCTCCCCGAGGATTTTTCCTTTTCCCCTCGTATTCCTCATCCGTCTGCCATCCCTCGTCAACATCATTCAAAGGTGTTAGCCTTCAAGTTTCCTCCGGGTGCTCCAGTTTCCTCCCACGGTCCAAAGATGTGTGGGTTTGGTGGATTGGCCATGCTAAATTGCCCCTTCAGTGTCAGGGGGACTAGCCACGGTAAATGCAAGGGGTTATGGGGATAGGGCCTGGGTGGGATTGTGGTCGGTGCAGACTTGATGGGCCGAATAGCCTCCTTCAGCACTGTAGGATTCTATTTCTGCTCATGCCAGCCACCCAGTTGCACCTCGCCACCCGCTGTTGCTATATAATCAGCACTGGGCGTCAGCCAGCACTGAGAGCAGAATTTTCCCCAATGAAATACTGGAGATTCCTGGTTCCCGCTCCAAGCTCTGTTCCGGGGCTACCAAATCCATCCCCCTCCCGGCATTAAACCGTGTTATTCGCAACAAAAATGCTGGGAAAACGCAGCAGGCCTGGTCCCATCTGTGGAGAGAGAAACAGAGTTAACGTTTCCAGTCTGTGTGACTGCTGCTCATGCATGTTATTCACAACCTTGGTGTGACATTTGATGCCCGGATGAGCACATATTTGTGCAGTCACCAAGCTCCCTGTTTCCAGCTCAGTGACATTGCCCTGACTTCACCCCTTTCTCCACTCACCTGCTGCTGAAACCCATACCCATGCCATTATGTTGGCTATATTGGATCTGGTGCTGGGAAATGAGCCAGACCAGGTGCTAGACTTGGAAGTTGGTGTGCATTTTGGTGATAGTGACCACAATTCGGTTACGTTCACCTTAGTGATGGAAAGGGATAGGCATGAACCTCGGGCCAATGGTTTTAGCTGGGGGAAGGGTAATTATGAGGCTATTAGGAGAGAATTAGGAAACATAGGTTGGACTAGGAGATTACAGGGACTGGGAACGTCCGACATGTGGAGTTTTTTCAAGGAGCAGCTACTGCGAGTCTGTGATAGGTATGTCCCTGTCAGGCAAGGAGGAATTGGTAGGGCTAGGGAACCGTGGTGCACCAAAAAAGTTTCTTTGTTGGTTAAAAAGAAAAAGGAGGCTTATGTTCGGATGAGACGTGAGCACTCGGGTAGTGCACTAGAAAGCTTTAGATTGGCTAAGAGGGAGTTGAAGAGCGAGCTTAGAAGGGCTAAAAGGGGACATGAGAAGACTTTGGCGGATAGGGTTAAAGAGAATCCTAAGGCGTTCTATAGGTATGTCAAGAACAGAAGGTTGGTTAGGGCAAGTTTAGGGCCAGTTATAGATGGCAGAGGGAAGTTATGTGTGGAACCGGAGGAGATTGGTGAAGCATTGAACCAATATTTCTCTTCAGTGTTCACGCAAGGGGACATGAATATAGCTGAGGAGGACACTGGGTTGCAAGGGAGTAGAATAGACAGTATTACAGTTGATAAGGAGGATGTGCAGGATATTCTGGAGGGTCTGAAAATAGATAAATCCCCTGGTCCGGATGGGATTTATCCAAGGATTCTCTGGGAGGCAAGAGAAGTGATTGCAGAGCCTCTGGCTCTGATCTTCAGGTCGTCGTTGGCCTCTGGTATAGTACCAGAAGATTGGAGGTTAGCGAATGTTGTCCCATTGTTTAAGAAGGGGAACAGAGACTTCCCCGGGAATTATAGACCGGTGAGTCTCACTTCTGTTGTCGGCAAGATGTTGGAAAAAATTATAAGGGATAGGATTTATAGTTATTTGGAGAGTAATGAATTGATAGGTGATAGTCAGCATGGTTTTGTGGCAGGTAGGTCGTGCCTTACTAACCTTATTGAGTTTTTTGAGAAAGTGACCAAGGAGGTGGATGGGGGCAAGGCAGTGGACGTGGTATATATGGATTTTAGTAAGGCGTTTGATAAGGTTCACCATGGTAGGCTTCTGCAGAAAATGCAGATGTATGGGATTGGGGGTGATCTAGGAAATTGGATCAGGAATTGGCTAGCGGATAGGAAACAGAGGGTGGTGGTTGATAGTAAATATTCATCATGGAGTGCGGTTACAAGTGGTGTACCTCAGGGATCTGTTTTGGGGCCACTGCTGTTTGTAATATTTATTAATGATCTGGATGAGGGTATAGTTGGGTGGATTAGCAAATTTGCTGATGACACCAAAGTCGGTGGTGTGGTAGACAGTGAGGAAGGGTGTCGTAGTTTGCAGGAAGACTTAGACAGGTTGCAAAGTTGGGCCGAGAGGTGGCGGATGGAGTTTAATGCGGAGAAGTGTGAGGTAATTCACTTTGGTAGGAATAACAGATGTGTTGAGTATAGGGCTAACGGGAGGACTTTGAATAGTGTGGAGGAGCAGAGGGATCTAGGTGTATGTGTGCATAGATCCCTGAAAGTTGGGAATCAAGTAGATAAGGTTGTTAAGAAGGCATATGGTGTCTTGGCGTTTATTGGTAGGGGGATTGAATTTAGGAGTCGTAGCGTTATGTTGCAACTGTACACAACTCTGGTGCGGCCGCACTTGGAGTACTGTGTGCAGTTCTGGTCCCCACATTACAGGAAGGATGTGGAGGCTTTGGAGAGGGTGCAGAGGAGGTTTACCAGGATGTTGCCTGGTATGGAGGGGAGATCCTATGAGGAGAGGCTGAGGGATTTGGGATTGTTTTCGCTGGAAAGGCGGCGGCTAAGAGGGGATCTTATTGAAACATATAAGATGATTAGAGGTTTAGATAGGGTGGATAGTGATAGCCTTTTTCCTCTGATGGAGAAATCCAGCACGAGGGGGCATGGCTTTAAATTGAGGGGGGGTAGTTATAGAACCGATGTCAGGGGTAGGTTCTTTACCCAGAGGGTGGTGAGGGATTGGAATGCCCTGCCAGCATCAGTAGTAAATGCGCCTAGTTTGGGGGCGTTTAAGAGATCCGTAGATAGGTTCATGGACGAAAAGAAATTGGTTTAGGTTGGAGGGTCACAGTTTTTTTTTAACTGGTCGGTGCAACATCGTGGGCCGAAGGGCCTGTTCTGCGCTGTAATGTTCTATGTTCTATGTTCTATTATTACCTCTGGACGTGACTATTCCAATGCACTCCTGGCCAGTCCCCCACAGTCCACCCCCTTTAAACTTGAAGCCATCCAGAACTCTGTTGCCCATGTCTGAACTCACCCCTGTGCTTACTGAGCTATATTCCTGCTCGAGCAGCATCTCAATTATTAACATTCTCATCTTTATTCGCCAATCCCTCCACTCCTTCCTGACCGTAATGTCCACCAGCCCCACAATCTTCCAGGATGTATACACCCTAATTGGTGTGCATGCCTTCAGCTTCCCGGACCCCGAGCTCTGGAATTCCCTCGGCATTTTCTGGCAGACAATATTGAAAGCAACTGTTTATATTTCATGTAACACTCTTAATTCAGTAAAATCTCAGCAATATGTCTCAAGGCTCATGGGAATTGGACAAAACTGAGCCAAAGACCTAAAGATCTGTAACCTTGAAATGAAAGCTTGGAGGGGCTTTCAGAAGCCAATTCCAAAGTTAGGGTCTTGATGGCTGAAGGCATGGCTACCAGGGATTGGGTGGAGTTAATGAAGAATCTATAAAGGGTTGTAGTTGGATGAATGCAGAATTCTGGGAAGGTTAGAAATGGGAGCTATGGTGCAATTTCAACATGGGAATGAGGATTTTAAAATTGAGGGATTGGTGAACCAGGAGCCATATAGGCAGTACAGGGGTGATGACTGAATGAGCTGGCTTATGGCAGCAAGATTTTGGATGAACTCAAGTTTACAAGGGGGTGAAAAATTCTAGTCTGGCCAGGAACAAATTGCAGTAATTGAGTCTCAGGTCAGCAAAAGCATAGGTAAGGGTAAGAGCAGTGCATAGGGCCTGGGTGGGATTGTTGTTAGTGCAGGCTCGATGGGCCGAATGGCCTCCTTCTGCACTGTTGGGATTCTATGATTCCCTCCACCGCTCCACCTCGCTTAAGGCAATCCTACCTCTTTAACCATGCTTTTGGTCACCTCTCCTAATACCTCTTCATGCAGCTTGATGACAAACATATTATGTTCCTGTGAAGCCCAAAGGCATTATCTAAATTGAAGTGGTCATTGTGAGGGAACCAAGTTTCTCACAGAGCGTTGGCAGAGAATCGCAGGAAGCAGTATTTGTCCCATTGCGTTTAGCTCCACTTTGGAATTTTCACCTCGTGTTGAGTTTCTTTGCCCTTTCTTTAAAGATTTTTAGTTTATTTATTGCCACAAGTAAGGCTTACATTAACACTGCAATTAAGATGCTGTGAAAATCCCCTAGTCACTACACTCCGGCGCCTGTTCGGGTACACTGAGGGAGAATTTGGCACGGCCAATGCACCTAACCAGCGCATCTTTCGGACTGTGGGAGGAAACCGGAGCACCCGAACAAAACCCACGCAGATACGGGGAGAACGTGCAGACACCGCACAGACAGTGACCCAAGCTGGGAATCGAACCGTGAGACAGCAGCGCTAGCCACTGTGCTGCCCTTCTTTGGAACCTTTTAATATTTTTCCGCTTAATATTTTAAAAAATTCCCTCTTTTTTTAATCATTCATGGGACATGGGCGTCGCTAGCTGGGCCAGCATTTATTGCCCATCCCTAGTTGCCCTTGAGAAGGTGGTGGTGAGCCCCCTTCTTGAATCGCTGCAGTCCCCGCGCTGTTGGTTGACCCACAATGCCGTTGTGGGAGGGAATTCTAAGATTTTGACCCAGTGACTGCGAAGGAATGGCGATATATTTCCAAGTCAGGATGGTGCGTGGCTTGGAGGGGAACTTGCAGGTGGTGGCATTCCCATTTATCTGCTGCCCTTGTCCTTCTAGATGGAAGTAGTCGTGGGTTTGGAAGGTGCTGTCTGGGTATTTTTGATGAATTGCTGTAGTCCAGCTTGTAGATAGTATACACTGCTGCTACTGAGCGTCGGTGGTGGAGGGATTGAATGTTTGTGGATGGGGTGCCAATCAAGCAGGGCTGCTTTGTCCCGGATAGTGTCAAGCTTCTGGAGTGTTGTTGGAGCTGCACCCATCTAGGCAAGTGGGGAGTATTCCATCACACTCCTGACTTGTGCCTTGTACATGGTGGACAGGCTTTGGGGAGTCAGGAGGTGAGTTACTCGCCACAGTATTCCTAGCCTCTGACCTGCTCTTGTAGCCACTGTGTTTATGTGGTGAGTCCAATTGAGTTTCCCCAAGGATTGGTAACCCCCAAGGATGTTGACAGTGAGGGGATTCAGTGATGGTTACACCATTGAATGTCAGGGGGCAGTGGTTGGAGTGTCTCTTATTGGTGATGGCCATTGCCTGGCATTTGTGTGGCGCGAATGTTACTTGCCACTTGTCAGCCCAAGCCTGGATATTGTCCCTCTTGAATGTTCTGATTGACTTGCCGCTAATAACCTTTTTTAAGAAAAAACTGTTCTCTCTTCCCATTGGTCATGATGCCAATTCCAAGTTTCTGCCTCTTACCAGCAAACGTTGCCCTCAAACCATTTTCACTATTTTCAGCACTTTAATCCTGGCCATGGTTTTTCAATGGTCCAACATAACTCTTAATCCTCTTCGCATCTAGGTTGTGGTTTTTTCCATAAAGGGGAAGCCAAAACCTGCAGACAATAGCATTGATCTTGCACAGATTAATCATTATTGTGCAGGTCTTTTGTCCAATGTTCCAATATATAAAACCCAAAACTCTCCTTGCCCTTTTATGACTTTTTCCCCACCTGCTTGATGACCAGCGATAATTCTGGTGCTTTAATCAGACTGTCTCTCTCTGCCCAAGACTACTACATCTCTCATTCTTTGACACTGTTCTTTAAGCTTAAATGAACTTTATTTATTATAATAAATAAAGCCTCTCCTCAATTAAGCTCTAACCGCTTAAATTCTTCATAAGTTGCATCTCGTGCTAGATGCTGCAACCTGATTTTTCATTCCCTCACTCGCAAGTTCCCATCCTGCTTCCTCCCTCACTCTCTGCCCTCCACTCCCATCCTGCCTCCTCCCTCACTCTCTGCCCTCCACTCCCATCCTGCCTCCCCCCTCATTCTCTATCCTCCACTCCAATCCTGCCTCCCCCCTCATTCTCTACCCTCCACTCCCATCCTGCCTCCCCCCTCGCCCTCTATCCTCCACTCCCATCCTGCCTCCCTCACTCTCTGCCCTCCACTCCCATCCTGCTTCCTCCCTCATTCTCTGCCCTCCACTCCCACCCTGCCTGCCTCCCTCACCCTCTGACTCTCAAATCAGCCAGATTTGGCATTCTCCATTGCTGTGCTGTTCATTTCGCCACCTTTCAGCTTGCTTGAGATGCACTGTTGGTTGTGCTGTTCACCTGGTTATCAGATGCCCAGTTTCCCTTGCTTCACCCGCTATCAATGCGCACACTCAGCAACTTGCCCCCTCAAAAGAATAGCAAAAGCTACACATGCAAGAGGCAGTTTAACTAATGCCCTTGGACGTCCTTCTGCAGCAAAATGTGGGCCCAATGAACTTCATGTTGACACCTACTGCTGTGATTGGGAGATGGTGAATGGGGATTTTGGGTAGGAGGAGGAATTGGGCTAGAGGAGTTGTGGCTCCGGTGAGGTGGGGGGGGGGGGAACTTGGTGATTGGGAGGGGCTGTCGTTTGTCAAACACCTTACCGGGTCTGAGCCCACTCGATTTTCTGCTCTCTTTCTGTGCGTACGCTTGTTCCTCCACTCTGCGTTCTGTATACAGATGTGAAGCGCGTGTTCAATTTGCTGCATCACCAGCCGGTGCTTTTGTTTGTGCAGGCGAACCCTGTGCTGATGTGAGTACGGCCCCCTGTGCAGAGAACCAGCTGGTAAACTGCCTCGTACCAAAGGCTTTCATCAGATAAAAAGTTGGTGTGAAAATGTCAGTCAACAATCTCACAGCAGAACCTGTGGTTGTCAGCCATTATAACACCAGTATTTTCTTCAGATTGGGTGGAGTGGGTGAGATTTAAATAAAAACGGCTTTTGCAGCTGATAGTCTCAGAAATCTCAAGCTGCCTGCTCTGCAGTTTGGAAAGTGCCAACCCTTTGACTGTGAGCTGAACATTTGTGATGTAGTAGCAAGGTTCCTGATTTGAATCTTTCAGTTCTTATTCTTCCATGGGCATCGCTGGCTGGGCCGGCATTTGTTACCCATCCATAATTGCCCCTTGAACCGAGGGTCTCACTCGGCCATTTCCGAGGGCAGTTAAGAGTCAACCTGTGGGGTCTGGAGTCACATGTAGCCCAGACCGGGGAAGAGCAAAGAAGTAGTTAAAGTTTATTTATTAGTCACAAGCAAGGCTTACCTTAACACTGCATTGATGTCACTGCGAAATTCCCCTAGTCGCCACAGTCCGGCGCCTGTTCGGGCCAATGCACCCTAACCAGCATGTCTTTCAGACTGTGGGAGGAAACCGGAGCACCCTGTGGAAACCCACGCAGACACTGGGAGACCGTGCAGACTCCACACGGACAGTGACCCACACCGGGAATTGAACCCGGGTCCCTGGCGCTGTGAAGCAGCAGTGCTAACCACTCTGCTACTGTGCCGCCCGTACAGCACAGGAACAGGCCCTTCGGCACTCCAAGCCTGCGCCGATCATGATGCCTGTTTAAACTAAAACCGTATGCACTTATGGAGTCCGTATCCTTCCATTCCCATCGTGTATTCGTCTAGTTGTCCCTTAAATGCTGCTATCGTACCTGCTCCCACCCCCTCCCTGGGCAACGCGTTCCAGACATTCACCACCCTCTGTGTAAAAAAAAACTTGCCTTGCACATCTCCTCTAAACTTTTCCCCATGCACCTTAAACCTATGTCCCCTAATACTTCACTTTTCTACCCTAGGAAAGAGCATCTGACTATCCACTCTGTCCATGCCACTCAGGATCTTGTAAACCTCTATCAGGTCACCCCTCAACCTCTGTCATTCCAGTGAGAACAAACTGAGTTTATCCAACCTTTGC
Organism: Mustelus asterias; assembly: GCF_964213995.1. NCBI lineage: Eukaryota > Metazoa > Chordata > Chondrichthyes > Carcharhiniformes > Triakidae > Mustelus > Mustelus asterias. Next base: position 24,704,558 of record NC_135819.1, read on the forward strand.
TCATAGCTAATACCCTCCAGACCAGGCAACATCCTGGTAAACCTCTTCTGTACCCTCTCCAAAGCATCCACATCCTTCAGGTAGTGTGGCGACCAGAATTGTCACCCTATTCTCAATGAAGCCTAACTAAGGTTCTGCACAGCTGCAGCATGACATAGAACATAGAACAGTACAGCACAGAACAGGCCCTTCGGCCCACGATGTTGTGCCAAGCTTTATCTGAAACCAAGATCAAGCTATCCCACTCCCTATCATCCTGGTGTGCTCCATGTGCCTATCCAATAACCGCTTAAATGTTCCTAAAGTGTCTGACTCCACTATCACTGCAGGCAGTCCATTCCACACCCCAACCACTCTCTGCGTAAAGAACCTACCTCTGATATCCTTCCTATATCTCCCACCATGAACCCTATAGCTATGCCCCCTTGTAATAGCTCCATCCACCCGAGGAAATAATCTTTGAGCGTTCACTCTATCTATCCCCTTCATCATTTTATAAACCTCTATTAAGTCTCCCCTCAGCCTCCTCCGCTCCAGAGAGAACAGCCCTAGCTCCCTCAACCTTTCCTCATAAGACCTACCCTCCAAACCAGGCAGCATCCTGGTAAATCTCCTTTGACCTGCCAATTTTTATACTCAATCTGCCAAGGATGGCAGGTTTCCTTCCCTAAAGGACATTAGTGAACCATTTGGGTTTTTACGACAATTGGCAATTATTTCATGGTTATTGTTAGACTTTTAATTCCAGATTTTTATTGAATTCAAATTTTGTGGGTCAGGTGCAGACTCGATGGGCCGAAGGGCCTCTTCTGCACTGTCGTAATCTGTGATTCTGTGATTCTCAAGGGGCAATTTGAGATGGGCAATTAATGCTAACCGAGCCAGTGACACCCACATTCCCTGAAATAATATTTTAAAAACTGTACCTAGTCCTGATCAAGGCTCTGGATCTACACCTTAGTCTCATTTCGGAAGCAGATAGTCCTGCTGTTTGTTGCCAGCATTGTCAGTGACCATCTCATTCCAAACCTACTTTTATATCATCCAGACACCAGCACATTTTCGTCTGTCTTGTTCATTCTCTCTCTTTATTACTCCCAGCCAATCCTTACTCTACATTGTTGTCTGGTGGATGTACCCTGTCACTCCCTGCTTCTGAGACCTTGAATCTGTTTTGGTTTCCGAGGCAAAGGTAAAGTCGCCGTGGTCCCAGATGATCATAGGCTGACCAGAGGGCCACCACACCTCAGGCAAGGGGCAAGGTTGCGAAGGCTTCATGAATAACCTCAGCCAGTTCGGGAATCGAACCCACGCTGTTGGAGTCGCTCTACATCACAAACCAACCGTCCAGCCAACTGAGCTGAACTGATCCCCTGAACTTAAATCTGAGCCCTGAAGCGTTATATATAAAAGAGTAGGAGACCCTTCAGGGGAAATGTTCAACCTTCTAAAGACCCAGGGACAAAGAAGTATTGAAAAAATACTTTTCACTGTATACTAATACATGTGACAATAAGGATGGCACGGTGGTTAGCACTGCTGTTTCACAGCGCCAGGGGCCCGGGTTTGATTCCGGCCTTGGGTCACTGTGTGGAGTTTGCACATTCTCCCCGTGTCTGTGTGGGTTCCCTCTAGGTGCTCTGGTTTCCTCCCACAGTCCAAAGATGTGCAGGTTAGATGGATTGGCCGTGCTAAATTTCCCCTTAGTGTCAGGGGGACTAGCTAGGGTAAATTCATGGGTTATGGGAATAGGTGGGATTGTGGTTGGTGCAGACTCGATGGGTCGAATGGCCTCCTTCTGCACTGTTGGGATTCTGAGATTCTTGGGGAGATTGGGAGTAGGGTTACCATGGCTCAGCAGGTATGCAGGGAGAAAGGGCGATTACTGGTGGTTACTGAGGAAGATACCGAGGTGTTAAAACCAGAGGACGTGGCTGAAGAGTAACAAAAGCACTTGACACCTGTCTTCACAGAGGGAAGCAGGTGATGTGACAGTTAGACTAAAAGAGGGGCAGGCCGGGGAGTTATAACCAGGACAGTAACAGGAAGAGAAGACATCCTAAAATGAGTTGCATTGCTGAATTTAGTCAGGCGCTGTGTCCAGATGGAATGCATGGCAGCAAAGATGGGAGCGGCAGGGAAATTGGTTGCACTCTTTCAATTCTTATTGCGGGAATAAGTGTTGAAGGAACGGAGGGTTGCTCATATCCCCATATCCAAGAAAGGGGAAAAGGATAAACTAGGCAGTGGAAAAGCCATCTGGGCTTTGGGGGTTTATAAGCAGAGGAATAGAATATAAAAGGGAAAAAATCTACCCAGAACTTTGTAAATCACTGGTTAGGCTGGGAGTATCGTAGACGATTCTGGCACCACACATCCATGAGGAGGGTCTTTGAGGATGTTTGCCAGGATGGGAAGAGGAATGAAGAGAGATTGGAAGTTAGAAATGTTCTCCTTGGAAAGAGGAGGGACCTGATGGAGATTTTTAAAGATTAGATTTTGAGACTCTCCGATGAGTGGATGAACAACCGGAAATCATAAACTTAAAATCGCTGTGAAAAGAATATCGGGGCTGGCAGGGTGGGAATGTTTTCACTGAGCCTGTTAAATCTGGAACATTCTACCCGATAAGAGCTGATTCCGCCAGTCATTTGAAAAAGGAGTTGGACAGGAGCACCAGGGTGAGAAACTTGCAGAATTGCAGACAAATCTTGCGGGACTAACGTTGCTCCCACTTGGTGAGCCAGCAGAGGACAGGCTGTCCTTCACAAATGTCAACTCGTTCAAAACATCCCGGCCTGCCGTGATTCCACGCCCACGTCCTTGGCACCCACGACGTCTCAAGACACAGCTTGCTCCCCCCCCTGCTTGCTCACTGCATCTCTTCCCACCTCCCCCCAACCCCCCCTCCCCCACCATCTATTTTTTTCCCCTCCCCTCCTCACTGTCTCCCCCCCGTCACCCATCCTTCCTGCTTTCAGATATTCACTCCCTTAAACGGAAGGGATAATAAGACCGCTCTCACTCTCAGTATCCCCCCCCTCTCAGTGTGAAGTGATTGAAGAGCTTGCCCTGTAGGTGAGGGATGTGTTGGACATTAGCTGACTGAATTTGCAGACAACCTGCCGTCCTCACACTCTTGCCGCTCTGGCTGCGAAACCTGTTTAATGTAACCTACAGACGGTGGTTGCTCAAGAAAATTACACTTTCTCCATGTGCGATGAACGCTGCTCAATAGCTACTGAAACCTCTTGTGCACAGAAACTGCAAGTTGTGTTTTGCTGTTTACTGGCAGCTGTTTATTACTATTAAAGAGACACTGGGGGAAGGCGAGAAGGGGGTCTTGCTATTATTACCAATGTATCTGCCTAAGCCATGATTTACCAACTCCTTCATGAATCGTATAGTTTCTATAATATAGGCTCCTTATTGTGATGGATTTGTAATCCTGGAGTTCTTTACTGTACAAAATGCAGGGATTTGTGTTGCTCCCATCCAAAGGTAATAAATATTTCCTTCCTGAGTTGCAGTGCCCAGAAATGAATCCACACTAGATGGGAGATTCTTCGCAGCTCTGTACAACTGCAGGATCACTTTGCCCTCTTGTATTCGAGCACAGTTTAGGTAAAGGGTAATGTTCGCTTTGACATCTCAATGACTTTTCTTTTCTAACTGTTCAGTAGCAGCTGGTGATTTCCACCACTCCACCGCAGTGAAAAAGTGGGTTATACCAATCTTCCAGTGAGTAGCAATGCAGCTATAGGAGTACAGTCTCCTGCATAGGAAATCCAAGCATCCCCCAAAACCCCACTCAACGCACATTCCCCCCCACCCCCAGCCCTGATCACCTCCATATTTCCATATTCTCCCCCAGTGCCAAGCATGCAATTGACCTCCCCCCCCCCCCCCCACCAGCCTTGATGAACCTTCCCATCTGCCCGACATCTCTCTCTTTCTCTCTCTCTCTCTCCCCCCCTTTCTCTCTCTCTTTCCCTCTCTCTCAAATTGGCAGGCAGTGACTAGTGGATGCCACAGGGATCATTGTTGGGACCCCGGCTATTCACAATATATCGTAATGATTTGCACGAGGGAACAAAATGTAACATCTCAAAGTTTGCAGATGATGCCAAGTTGGGTGGGAGGGTGAACTGTGACAAGGATGCAGAGATACTTTAAAATGATCTGTACAGGTTGGGTGAGTGGGCAAATCAAACAACTGTAATTTGGATAAATGTGAGGTTACTCAGTTTGGAAGCAAAAACAAGGCGGCAGATTACCTGAATGGCTGTAAATTGGGAGAGGGGAGTGTGCAGTGGGATCTGGGTGTCCTTGTGCACCAGTCGCTGAAGGTAAGCATGCAGGTGCAGCCGGCGGTAAAGAAGGCAAATGGTATGTTGGCCTTCATTGTGAGAGGTTTCGAGTACAGGAGCAGGGATGTGATGTTGCAGTTATACAGGGCCTTGGTGAGGCCACACCTGGAGTATTGTGTGCAGTTTTGATCTCCTTTTCTGAGGAAGGATGTTCTTGCTCTCAAGGGAGTGCAGCGAAGGTTTACCAGGCTGATTCCGGGGAAGGCGGGACTGATGTATGAGGAGAAATTGACTCGGTTAAGATTGTTTTCGCTTGAGTTCAGATGAATGAGGGGGAATCTCATTGAGACTTTGAAAATTCTAACAGGACTGGACAGAGTAGATGCAGGGAGGATATTTCCAGTGGTGGGGGTGCCCAGAACCAGAGGTCACAGTCTGAGGATTCAGAGTAGACCATTTAGGACGGAGATGAGGAGACATTTCTTCACCCAAAGAGTGGTGAGCCTGTGGAATTCATTACCACAGGAAGTAATTGATGCCAAAACCTTGAATGTATTCAAGAGGCGGCTGGATATAGCACTTGGGGTGAATGGGATCAAAGATTGTGGGAGAAAGCAAGATTAGGCTACTGAATTGGACGATCAGCCATGATCGTGATGAATGGCGGAGCAGGCTTGAAGAGCCAAATGGCCTCCTCCTGCCCCTATCTTCTAGGTTTCTATGTCTGTCTGATGCTGTGTGGGTTATGTTGGGGTGGAGAGGGTAGCGTGTACAGGGTGAATTGGATTATTAGTCTGTGCTGTGTGGGTTATGTTGGGGTGGAGAGGGTAGCGTGTACAGGGTGAATTGGATTATTAGTCTGTGCTGTGTGGGTTATGTTGGGGTGGAGAGGGTAGCGTGTACAGGGTGAATTGGATTATTAGTCTGTGCTGTGTGGGTTATGTTGGGGTGGAGAGGGTAGCGTGTACAGGGTGAATTGGATTATTAGTCTGTGCTGTGTGGGTTATGTTGGGTGGAGAGGGTAGCGTGTACAGGGTGAATTGGATTGCAGCAGCAGTCTAGGTTGGCGCTCTGATTTAATGGGCCGTTTTGAAATCCGCTTCCTCTTTCTTTTGCAGTGTGATTATCGTCATAAAGAGGAGTTTATCAGCCAGCTGAAGATGGAGCTGGAACAATCTCGATTGAGAGAGGCTGAGTCACTGACTGCACTCAAAGAGATGCAAGACAAGGTTCTGGAAATGGAAAAGGTGAGAACACTACGTTACTGCTGTAGACTTCAACTGAAGAGTCCTCATTGTGAGCATGGGCTGAAAACGCTATGGGCTTTGATCTTCATTTGGATTGTAAAAGAACACAACGCGGAAAAGTGTTTGCATGGGGCAAAATCAGACAATCTGAAGTGTAGCAGAGATAATCCGTGAGTGCCTGTGTGTACCTGGAAGGGATGAACTCTTGTTCCTCTGTGGGTTTTTTATTCTTCCATGGGACGTGGGTGTTACTGACGAGGTCAGCATTTATTGCCCACCCCTAATTGCCTCTTGAACTGTGTCTCACTCGACCATTTCAGAGGGCAGTTCAGAGACGACCACATTGCTCTGGGTCTGGAGTCGCATGTAGGCCGGACCAGGTAAGGACAGCAGGTTTCCTTCTCTGAAGGGCATTGGTGAACCAGATGGGTTTTTACAATAATCGAGGATAGTTTCATGGCCGCCATCACTAAGACTAGCTTTCAATTCTGGATTTATTAATTGCGTTTAAATTCCACCAGCTGCCGTGGTGGGATTTGAACCCATTTTCCCAGAGCCTGGGACTCTGGATCACTAGTTCACCAAGCCACCTTCTCCCCCAGGTTATATGAGATGGTTTGGCAGCGCACAGGTCAGGTGCCTGGACGGATCAAGCCATCCCATTTAATAGTGGAGGGTGCGTGTTTCATATTGTCCCTGTGTGCTCTATAACTGAATATCATCTATTGCTCTGCTCTAATGAGAAGAGGACTGCAGCTCCCGTGGCTACAGTAACAGATGATTATGTCACTGGACAATAATCCAGAGGCTCGGAGTAGCAATGAGGAGGTATGAGATCAAATCCCATTAAGAAGTTTAACAGCACCAGGTTAAAGTTCAACAACTTTATTTGGTATCTCCACATCATCAAATCCCATTACAGACTGGGAAACTTGAACTCTGTTCATTAAAGGCATTTGGAATTAAAAAGTAGCTGTCATTGTGATCATAAAATCCCAGCCAGTTCACTGCATCTTTCAGAGAAGGATACCTGCCACTCTGAGTCAGTCTGAGCCGTGTCAGACTCCAGGCTCAGAGCAAAATGTGATTGAAATGTCCGGGTGAGGCACCCGCCTAGACCAGACCACCAGACTTTTCACACGACTCTCACCGTCACTTTCTCCAGGGTAATGGGAGATGGGCAGTAAATGCTGGCCTTGCCACACATTCCAATAAATAACTAAAATAAAAAGTCAGGTTGCTGCTGTAGTTGAACCGGTGACTCACTGCAACCTGTTGGAAGCTGCCTGTGAGGGGCTGTGTGTGCAACTGTGTCATGCTCTGTTCAGCAAATGAAGAGAGAGCTATGGAAAGTACCGTAGAATCCCACGGTGAAGAAAGAGGCCATCGGGCCCATCGAGTCTGCACTGACTTTCTGAACGAGCATCTTACCCAGGCCTTCTGGCACGGTAGCACAGTGGTTAGCACTGCTGCCTCACAGCTCCAGGGACCTGGGTTCGATTCCCGGCTTGGGTCACTGCCTGTGTGGAGTTTGCACATTCTCTGCGTGGGTTTCCTCCGGGTGCTCCGGTTTCCTCCCACAGTCCAAAGATGTGCGGATTAGGTTGATTGGCCATACTAAAATTGCCCTTAGTGTCCTGGGATGCATAGGTTAGAGGGATTAGTGGGTAAAATATGTAGGGATATGGGGGGATTGTGGTCAGTGCAGACTTGATGGGCTGACTGGCCTCTTTCTGTACTGTAGGGATTCTATGATTCCCTTCTGTCCTATCCCTGTAACTCTGTGCACTTAGCATGACCCATCCCCACAACCTGCACATCTTGGGACACTAAGGGGCAATTTAGCGTGGTCAATCCACCTAACCTGCACATCTTTAGACTGTGGGAGGAAACCAGAGCACCCGGAAGAAACCCACTCAACACTGGGAGAATGTACAAACTCCACACAGTCACCCGAGGCCGGGATGGAACCTGGGTCCCTGGCGCTGTGAGGCAGCAGTGCTAGCCACTGTGCCACCGTGCCATGGAGTTGAAGGAAATGTCACTAAGAGGGTTAATTTTGTAGTCAGTGGCCTGTCTTAACATGGAGTAATGTTGCAGGAAGAGGGTGAAATATTTAGCTGCATATTCCACAGTAACCTTGAAAGAAAAGCAAGCTGTCGGAATCCTCGTCTGGGCAAACGATGCTTCAGCTGTTCCTGAATGATTAATGAGATAAATGAAGGTGAAGAGGCGTTTTTACCGTAAACCTCTCCACGTGACAGATTGGTGCTCTGGAGGAAGCCGTTTAGCCTTTTGTATCGTGTGCTGGGGCAGTTCAAACATCCCTATGAGCTGAGGAGGGGAGTGATAAACCTCAGATAGGCAGCCTGAGGGTAGGGGCGGACACGTGGCAGATTGCATTTAATGCAGAGAAGCGTGAAGTGATTGATTTTGGTAGAAAGAACAAAGAGAGGAAATTCTAAAGGGAGAGTCAGAGGTGGAGGAACCCCAGAGGAAATGTGTAGAAATCATTCATGGTGGCAGGGTAGGTTGAGAAAGCAGTTAATAAAAGCCCATTGGCTCACGAGCTTTATCAAGAGGAGCATAGAGCACAAAACCAAGAAAGTTGTGTTCGACCTGTATAAAGTCCTGCTTCAGTCTCAACTGGAGTATTGTGTCCAGTCTGGGCTCCACATTTTAGGAAGGACGTTATAGATATTAGAGAGGCTGCAGAATAGATTGATGAGAAACTCTTCTGCAACTTCAGTTATGTAGACAGGTGAAAGAAGATGGGACTGTTCTGCTTGGAGAAGACACGGTTGAGAGGAAATTTAATAGAGGTGTTCAAAATCACCAGGGGTCTGGACAGAGCGGATAGGGAGAAACTGTTCCCATTGGCGGAAAGGTCAAAAACCAGAGGGCGCAGATCTTCAGCCTCTCCTTACACCAATCTGAGGTCCCCACCTGCTTCAAGAAGACGACCATCATCCCGTACCTTAATGACCATCGTCCGGTGACTCTGACATCCATCGTTATGAAGTGCTTCGAAAAGTTAGTCATGGCATAAATCTATTCCTGCCTCCCAGACTGTCTATATCCACTACAGTTCGCTTATCGCCACAACAGGTCCACAGCAGACACCATCTCGCTGGGCCTGCACTCAACCCTGGAACACCTAGATAACAAAGACACCTATGTCAGACTCCTATTCATAGACTGCAGCTCAGCCTTGAACATTATTATTCCTACGAGACTCATCTCCAAACTTCGTGGCCTGGAGCTCAGCTCCGCCCTGTGCGACTGGATCCTGAACTTCCTAACTCACAGACCACAATCAGTAAGAATGGGCAACAACACCTTCCCCACGATCATTCTCAACACCGGTGCCCCACAAGGCTGTGTTCTCAGCCCCCTACTATACTCCTTATACACCTATGACTGTGCGGCCAAATTCCCTTCCAACTCGATTTTCTAGTTTGCTGATGACACCACCATAGCGGGTTGGATCTCAAACAATGATGAGACAGAGTACAGGAATGAGATAGAGAATCTGGTGAACTGGTGCGGCAACAATAATCTCTCCCTCAATGTCAACAAAACGAAGGAGATTGTCATCGACTTCAGGAAGCATAGTGGAGGAGAGCATCCCCTGTCTACATCAACTGGGACGAAGTAGAAATGGTCGAGGGCTTCAGGTTTCCAGGTGTCCAGATCACCAACAACCTGTTCTGGTCCCCCCCATTCCAATGCTATAGTTAAGAAAGCCCACCAATGCCTTTAATTTCTCAGAAGGCTAAGGAAATTTGGCATGTCAGCTACGACTCTCGCCAACTTTTACAGATGCACCATGGAAAGCATTCTTTTTGGTTATGTCACAGCTTGGTATGGCTCCTGCTCTGTCCAAAACCACAGGAAGCTACAAAAGCCCTACCCATCTCGCAAACCAGCCTCCCATCCATTGACTGTGTCTACACTTCCCGCTATCTTGGCAAAACAGCCAGCATAATGAAGAACCCCACCCACCCCAGACATGCTCTCTTCCATCTCTTCCGTCGGGAAAAAGATGCACAAGTCTGAGGACATGTACCAACTGATTCAAGAACAGCTTCTTCCCCGCTGCCATCAGACCTTTGAATGGACCCGTGCAAGAAACAATAGTTTTCACTGTATACTAATACTTGTGACAATAAATCAAATTTAAGGTGAGTTCCAAACAAAACAGTGACGACATGAGGAAAAACATTCTTTCTCAGCGAGTGGTTAGGATGTGGAACGCACTGGCAGAGTGTGTGATGGAGGCAAGTAAGTTTAAGCCTCCAAAAGAGAGAGGGATAATTGACTGAAGAGAAAAAATGGCAGGACAACAGGAAAAACTGTGCGAGTTGGCCTTGCAAAGAGCCAGCATGTATGTGACTGGCTGAATGGCCTTCTGTACTGGAACCTTTCTGGAATCTTATAATTATAGAAAGCTGTTGGAAGCATGGGCAGCAGGAGAGGTTTGAGAATATGAAGGGGAGGATAGCAGATACACAGAGGTTAATGGGACAGCTTCAGGGAGTGTTGGTTCGGACTCGATGGACTGGCGGGCCGATTCTGCACTGATTGGTTCTATGAGTGGGCCGAGAGGAGTGTTGGTTTTGGCCATGCTGTCTGCATGTGGGGTGGGTTAAACCTTCTGAAGGAGGTGTGGGGGGCAGCTTTTAGGGAAATGGTGGTGCAGGCCCTTCGGCCGATCAGGACTCTGTGCCGAACATGGGAGACATTGCGCTGAATTACGGTGCGAGTAACAATGGAGTGAATAATCTGAGAGTCGCAAACTCCAACAAAGAGTGCTGGCTCTGTAAGGCAGACTGAGGCAACAGGAAAACCAACCATGACACCATGTCCATGTCAGCCCTTCCTGCAGCCTGAAGGTTGCACATTCCCAGCTCTTCAGAAGTATTTAGTAATGATTCCAGCTTTTACAATGCCCTGTGTTCCACTGCACCCAGCAATGGGATGCCCAGTTTGGAGATTAGGACAGATGTTTTCTGGTTTTTACAGTACCCTATCATGTAAACACAGTGAGTTTCCTGAACCAACCCCCTTTAAAAGTTTATTTACTGGTCACAAGTGAAGCTTACATTAACATTGTAATGAAGTTACTGTGAAATTCCCCTTGCAGGCAAGAGAAGAGTTAAATCGTGAAGTATGATCCCTCGCCAGTGCACACCTTGCCTTTTTTGCAACAGTGGATATGTGGTGCCCATGAGGAAAGAGTCTTATCTTTTTTATTCATTCATTCACACCATGGGGGCATTCCTGGCAAGGGCCAGCATTTAGTGTTGATTCAGTTTATCGAGGGCCCCTTGCTGCTTCAATCTGTCAAATGCTGCCTTGATTTACAGGGGAGTCACTCCACCCTCCCTGCTGGAGTTTCAGTTCTTTTGTCCCTGTCTGAACCAAGGCGGCAATGAGGTTTGGAGCCAGTTGTCATTGCCAGAACTTAAACTGAGCATCAGCGAGCAGGTTATTGCTGCACGAGTGCCACTTGATAACGCTGTCGATGACACTTTGCTGATGATGGAGAGTCGACTGATGAGGTGGTAATTGCTGGGCTGGAGTTCTTCTGCTTGTTAGGAACGGGATGTGTAGCTGAATACTTTCCCACTTTGTCAGGGAGTGGGGAGCAGCTTGGTGAGAGATGCAGCTAGTTTCGGAGCCCGTCGTCTTTGCTGTATCCAGTGCCTCCAGCCATTTCGTGTATCAATGGAGTGAATCGAATGTAGTCTCATTGTCACCATTACTGGCACTGAATTCCAGATTTTATTTTTGCTTCATTAATTAACTGAGTTTAAATTTGACCGCTACCGTGGTTATTTGAGCTTGTGTCTTATCATTCGTTCAAGCTTCTGGGTTACTAACCCCTAATACCTGGATTAAAACGATCTCAGGAGTGTGTGTGTGAGGTGATGCATTTTGGTAGGAAGAGCATGAAGAGACAATATAAAATAAAGGGTACAATTCTTAAAGGGGATGCAGGAGCAGAGGGATCTGGGTGTATGTGTGCACAGATTATTGAAGGTAACAGGAAAGGTGGAGGGAGCAGTTAACAAAGCATATAATATTCTGGGCTTCATTAATAGGGGTACAGAGTACAAGAGCAAGGAGGTGATGCTTAGCTTATACAAGAGACTAGTTAGATCACATCTGGGATATTGTGTACAGTCCTGGGCGCCATACCATCGGAAGGATGTGAACAGATTGGAGAGAGCGCAGAAGAGGTTTAGAAGAATGGTTCCAGGGAGGAGAAACTTTGGTTCTGAGGATAGATTGGAGAGGTTGGGACTGATCTCCTTGGAGAGAAGACGGCTAAGAGGAGATTTGATCGAGATGTTCAAAATCATGAGGGGGCTGAGGGAGAGAAACTGTTCCCGCTTGTAAAAGGATCGAGAATGCGAGGCCACAGATTTAAAGTGATTTGCAAAAGAAGCAAATATATGAGAAAAAACTCTTTCACACAGCGAGTGGTTGGGGTCTGGAATGCACTGCCTGGAGGTGTGGGGGAGACAGGTTCATTCAAGAGGACATTAGATGATTATTTGAATAGAAACAATATTCAGGGATGCAGTATGGGCGGCGCAGTGGTTAGCACTTTTACCTCACAGCACCAGGGACCCGGGTTTGATTCCCGGCTTGGGTCACTGTCTGTGTGGAGTTTGCACATTCTCCCCGTGTCTGCGCGGGTTTCCTCCAGGTGCCCCCGGTTTCCTCCCACAGTCCAAAGATGCATGGGTTAGGTGGATCGGCCATGCTAAATTGACCCTTAGTGTCCTGGGATGTGTATGTTAGAGGGATTAGTGGGTTAAATATGTGGGGTTACGGGGATAGACCCTGGGTGGGATTGTTGTCGGTGAAGACCCAATAGGCCGAATGGCCTCTTTCTGTACTGTAGGGATTCTATAATAAGGCAGGGGAATGGCACTAAATCATGATGCTTGGTTGAAGAGCTGATGCAGACAGGATGGGCCAAATGGCCTCCTCCTGCACGGTAACAATTGTGTGATTCTGTGAAAAGAGAAGAGTAGCCTGTTGTGTGCCTTGGAGCAGCAAAGGTTAACAGGAAGGTGAACAAGGGTTAATATTAACAATGCTTCATGTTTGGTTTCTGGTAAAAAGCTCCAGGAAATGGTGGTATAGGTGACATTGAGATTTTTTTCCCTGCCACAATGTCTAAATGTAGTGATTCGTGGGAGTTGCTGTGTGGAAACTGTTTGATCTAACAATGCTGGCCTCCAGCATGAGATTATCGGATTGCAATCACAGAACATTGGGTGTTGTGTGAAAACACCTCCTTTCACAAGAATCGCCCAAGAGGTTACAGGGCTCGAGTTTCTTTCTGCACTTCTGGTGCAGATTATTCTGTGACTAGCTCTTGGGCTCTTGAGTCTCACAGCTGAAATCAATGGATTGATATATCTAGGTGTATCCAGGGAATTTTGGGATTATCCCTGTCATTGGAATGTTCCCGCTGAACTGTGCAGCGACCCCTTAGACCCCACACAGGTAGATCACAAGTTGGTTCCTTTAAATTACCATGTTTGCACATATGCAAACTGCAATTAATCGCCCGTGCACTTCCAAAGAAAGATTAGGGGGAACGTTGGCGAAAACAGTCCAGTTGGGTGGCACAGTGGTTAACACTGCTGCCTCACAGCGCCAGGGACCCGGGTTCAAATCCGGCCTCGGGTCACTGTCTGTGTGCAGTTTGCACATTCTCCCTGTGTCTGCGTGGGTTTCCTCCGGGTGCTCCGGTTTCGGCCCACAGATCAAAGATAAGCAGGTTAGGTGGATTGACCATGGTAGATAGAACATAGAAAAAATACAGCACAAACAGGCCCTTCAGCCCACAAGTTGCGCCGGTCATGTCCCTACCTACCTAGGCTTATATATAGGCTTACCTATAACCCTCAATCCTATTAAGTCCCATGTACTCATCCAGAAGTCTCTTAAAAGACCCTATCGAGTTGGTCTCCACCACCACTGACGGCAGCCGATTCCACTCACCCACCACTCTGAGTGAAAAACTTACACCTGACATCTCCTCTGTACCTACTCCCCAGCACCTTAAACCTGGGTCCTCTCGTAGCAGCCATTTCAGTCCTGGGAAAAAGCCTCCGAGATGCATGGGGTTATAGGCAGAGGGGGTGGGCCTGGGTCAGATGCTCTTTCAGGGAGTTGGTGTGGCAGCCTCCTGCAGCTTCAGGATTCTATGGCATATTATCTTCTAACTAAAACCCTTGAAGAATTAGTTTTTGCATCGTGTCCGCATCTCGCAGGGCTCTGGTGTGTGTGAGGCCTGCAACCTTCAATAATTGCTAGACGCATGCTGACATCCCCAGAAGCACTCGCTGCCAAAGGCCGCTTTTTAAACATCTGTGTTGTGTCTACACTCTCATTTAAGTGGTGCCACAGAATCCCATGTCTGGTTATCTCCAAGCTTGATTGTATCTGGTTAACTGTCTGTGTGGAGTTTGCACATTCTCCTCGTGTCTGCGTGGGTTTCCTCCGGGTGCTCCGGTTTCCTCCCACAATCCAAAGATGTGCGGGTTAGGTTGATTGGCCAGGTTAAAAAAAAAATTGCCCCTTAGAGTCCTGGGATGCATAGGTTAGAGGGATTAGCGGGGACAATGTGTGGGGGTAGGGCCTGGGTGGGATTGTGGTCGGTGCAGACTCGATGGGCCGAATGGCCTCCTTCTGCACTGTAGGGTTTCTATGATTCTATGAACTGTTTCTGCATTTCCCTCCTACCCATTGCTCACTAAACCTCCATATCGCCTGGCCCTGCCAAAGCCTCAAGCCTTGGGCAAGATTGTCCAGCCATTCCCACTGACGGTGAACCCCCACACCCCCCCTCTCCACGGCAGAGGGTGCGAACAACAGGAAACCCCATTGACAGCAAGAGGACCGGAAGACCCCGCCCGTAAAACACACACGCAGCAGGGGTGGGGTGGGAGACTCAGCCCTTGTGCGGGGGGTTTGGTGTATCTCCCTTTTTCTGCATGGCCACCTTTCTCCATATCCCCTCTCCTCATCCAATTTTTTTCTCCCCCTCACTGTCTTCCCCCCTCTCTCTCTCTGTCTTCCCCCCTCTCTCTCTCTCTGTCTTCCCCCCTCTCTCTCTCTCTGTCTTCCCCCCTCTCTCTCTCTCTGTCTTCCCCCCTCTCTCTCTCTGTCTTCCCCCCTCTCTCTCTCTGTCTTCCCCCCTCTCTCTCTCTGTCTTCCCCCCTCTCTCTCTCTGTCTTCCCCCCTCTCTCTCTGTCTTCCCCCCTCTCTCTCTCTCTCTGTGTTTCTTCCCCCCTCTCTCTGTGTTTCTTCCCCCCTCTCTCTGTGTGTCTTCCCCCCTCTCTCTGTGTGTCTTCCCCCCTCTCTCTGTGTGTCTTCCCCCCTCTCTCTGTGTGTCTTCCCCCCTCTCTCTGTGTGTCTTCCCCCCTCTCTCTGTGTGTCTTCCCCCCTCTCTCTGTGTGTCTTCCCCCCTCTCTCTGTGTGTCTTCCCCCCTCTCTCTGTGTGTCTTCCCCCCTCTCTCTGTGTGTCTTCCCCCCTCTCTCTGTGTGTCTTCCCCCCTCTCTCTGTGTGTCTTCCCCCCTCTCTCTGTGTGTCTTCCCCCCTCTCTCTGTGTGTCTTCCCCCCTCTCTCTGTGTGTCTTCCCCCCTCTCTCTGTGTGTCTTCCCCCCTCTCTCTCTGTGTCTTTCCCCCTCTCTCTGTGTGTCTCCCCCCCCCCTCTGTGTGTCTTCCCCCCCCCCTTGTGTGTCTTCCCCCCCCCCTCTGTGTGTCTTCCCCCCCCTCTGTGTGTCTTCCCCCCCCCTCTCTGTGTGTCTTCCCCCCTCTCTCTGTGTCTTTCCCCCTCTCTCTCTCTCTCTGTGTCATTCCCCCTCTCTCTCTCTCTCTGCGTGGCTCCCCCTCGCCCTCTCTCTGCGTGGCTCCCCCTCTCCCTCTCTCTGCGTGGCTCCCCCGCGCCGTCTGGGTGGCACCGCCCCCTCCCCTCCCTCCATCTGTGTGGCGCTCCCCCCACAACCCCCCCCCCCCCCCCCAACCCCCTCACCCTCCCCCTGTCTGTCTGTGTAAACTCCGGGGAATACAATCCAAGCCCTCACAATCTTTCCTCATGGTTTAACCCTTTTAACCCCAGTATATTTGGGTCAGTGGTGTTTGGGGAAATCCCGAGGTACCAGAGCTCCAAGAAAACGCATTTTTTCTAAATCTACTATTGCATTGCTTTCCAATGTCAGCGTCATTTCAGTCCCAAACGTTAGTAAAACTGCTTTTTAACTGAAAAATATTCGTGCCACGTAGGCATTTTATTTTGAACCATTTGGTATTCTGAAACATTAATCTTTACCGTGGCTAGAATTTCACTCTGCAATAGTTTATTTAATTCAGTCCTATTTAAAACATGAACTACAGGAGACTTTACTACTTATGACTGGGCGATGGTACATGGAGGGTCCACTGCTTTTGTTGATTTATATTAGTAACCTGGAGCTGAGTATACAGAGCACAGTCTCCAAATTTGATACTGCTCCAAGCTTAGAAGTATTGCAAACTGAGGAGAGTAGTGATAGACTTCAAGAGGATGTAAACAGGCTGGTGGGATAGATAGTCGCATGACAGATGAAGAGATGTAGAGAAGTGTGAAGTGATGCATTTAGAACATAACATAGAACAGTACAGCACAGTACAGGCCCTTCGGCCCTCGATGTTGTGCCGAGCTTTATCTGAAACCAAGATCAAGCTATCCCACTCCCTATCATTCTGGTGTGCTCCATGTGCCTATCCAATAACCGCTTGAACGTTCCTAAAGTGTCTGACTCCACTATCACAGCAGGCCGTCCATTCCACACCCCAACCACTCTCTGAGTAAAGAACTTACCTCTGATATCCTTCCTATATCTCCCACCAAAGTCAGATGAATGAGGCGAGGTGGCGCAGTGGTTAGCACTGCTGCCTCACAGCGCCAGGGACCCGGGATCGATTCCAGCCTTGGTGACTGTGTGGAGTCTGCATGTTCTCCCCGTGTCTGTGTGGGTTTCCTCCGGGTGCTCAGGTTTCCTCCCATAGTCTGAAAGACGTGCTGGTTAGGGTGAATTGGCCATGCTAACTTCTCCCTCGGTGTACCCGAACAGATGTCGGAGTGTGGCGACTGGGGGATTTTCACAGTAACTTCATTGCAATGTTAATGTAAGCTACTTGTGACACTAATAAATAAACTTAAACTTGAATTAGGTGACAGAGTGTACAATTCTGCAGGAGCAGATGGACCTGGGTGTACGTCTGCGTAAATCACTGAAGGTGGCAGGGCAGGTTGAGAGAACAGTTAATAAATTATACTGAATCTTAGCGTTTATAAATCAGGGCAAAAACGACTAAGTTATGAACCTTCGTGCAACAGTGGTTCAATCTCAACGGGAAGGTTGTGAAGGTTTTAGAAAGGGTGCAGAAAAAATTACAAGAATGTTGTCTGAGGATGAGACACTTAGAATCATAGAAACCCTTCAGTGCAGAAAGAGGCCATTCGGCCCATTGAGTCTGCACCGACCACAATCCCCCCAGGCCCTACCCCCATATCCCTACATATTTTACCCACTAATCCCTCTAACCTACGCATCTCAGGACACTAAGGGGCAATTTTATCATGGCCAATCAACCTACCCCGCACATCTTGACTTATGTGGATAGATTGGTGGTGAATAGTGAGGAGGATAGCCTTAGATTCAATGAAGATATAGATGGGCTGGTCAGATGGGCTGATCATTGGCAAATGAAATTCAATCTGGATAAGTGTGAGGTGATGCACTTGGGGCAGGACAGACCAGGCAAGGGAATCCATCATGAATGGCAGGACCCGGGGAAGCACCGAGGATCAGAGGAACCTTCGTGTGCATATACACCGGTCCCTTAAGGTAGCAGCACAGGTGGATGAAGTGGTTACAAAGGCATGTGGTTTACTTGCCTTTATTAGCTGAGGCATTGAGTTTAAGAGCAGGGAAGTTATGCTGGAGCTGTATAAAATCCTGGTTAGGCTCCGGCCAGAGTATTTTGTGTAGTTCTGCAATCCACGTTATAGGAGGGATGTGATAGCACTGGGAAGGGTGCGGAAGAGATTTACCAGGATGTTGCCTGGGCTGGAAGTAGGTGGGGCGGCATGGTGGCACAGTGGTTTAGCACTGCTGCCTCTTGCCTCCTAGCACCAGATACCCGTGTTCAATTTCAGCTTTGGGTGACTGTCTGAATAGAGTTCGGACGTTCTCCCCGTGTCTGCGTGGGTTTCCTCCGGTGCTCCAGTTTCCTCCCACAGCCCAACGACCTGCAGGTTTGGCGGATTGGCCACACTCAATTGCCCATTGGTGTTGAAAAATGAATAGGTTAGGTGGATTAGACATTGTAAATGCACAGAGTTCCAGGGATCGGGTGGGGGGTGGTTGTAGAGTCGGTGGAGATTAGGTGGGCCAAATGGCGGCCTCCTGCACGGTACGGATTCTATGGTTCTTTCCCTGGAGAGTTTCAGTTATGAAGAGTCATTGGATAGACAGGAGTTGTTTTCCTTGGAGCAGAGGTGACTGAGGGGGGACATGATTGAGATGTATTATGTTATCCCTTGGTGGAGGGATCAATGACTAAGATCGAAGCTAAGGGCAGGAGGTTTAGAGGGATTTGAGGAGAAACCTTTTCATCCAGAGGATGCTGGGAGTCTGGAATTCACTGCCTAAAAGGGTGGTGGAGGCAGAGACCCTCAACATTTAAGTATTTAGTTGTGCCCTTGCAATGCCGAGTACGTGGAAATGTGATTAGAATAGTTGGGTGGTTTGTCTTTGGCCCATTGCGTGATCAGGAAAGGTGGGAGGAGGCTTGTGCAGAACATAAACACCAACATAGAAAGGATGGGCCTCGCGCTCTGGGTCCTGCCTCTCTGCCTTGCGCTCTTTACTGGTCATCCAATCACAGGATGGTCATTCTGATTTTCTGCTTTACAGTATCTTTCAAATATCCAGCCCCTGTATGTCCGGGTCTGATGGCTGCATTGAGTTTACAATTCTGTTTGAGATGGAAGGTTCACGAGCGGCACTCTGGCAGCATTACACACCTGGTTCTGGTGAATTTGTACTGACCGCCTGCCCTCTACCCAGCTCCATATGTCCTGCCAGAGATGAGGGGCCCGACACTGAATTCAGTCATAGGACATGGGCGTCGCTGGCTGGGCCAGCGTTTATTGTCCATCCCTAGTTGCCTGAGGGCAGTTGAGAGTCAACCACATTGCTGTGGCTCTGGAGTCGCGTGTAGACCAGACCAGGTAGGGACTGCAGATTTCCTTCCCTAAAGGACATTAGTGAACCAGATGGTTTTTTACAACCGTGGTTTCATTCTTAAGAACATAAGAAATAGGAGCAGGAGTAGGCCATCTGGCCCTTCGAGCCTGCCCCGCCATTCAACAAGATCATGGCTGATCTGAAGCGAATCAGTTCCACTTACCCGCCTGCTCCCCATAACCCCTAATTCCCTTATCGATCAGAAAACTATCTACCCGTGATTTAAACGTATTCAATGAGGAAGCCTCCACCACTTCAATGGGCAGAGAATTCCAGAGATTCACTACCCTCTGAGAGAAGAAGTTCCCCCTCAACTCTGTTCTGAACCGGCCCCCCCCTTATTTTGAGGCTGTGCCCTCTGGTTCTTAATTCCAGATTTTTTTTTTAGGGAGTTCAAATTCCACCTCCTGCTGTGGTGGGATTCAAACCTGGGTGCCTGGAACATTAGTTGAGTTTCTGGATTAAATCTAGCGATGATACCACTAGGCCATCACCTCTCCAATGTAGAAGAGGTGTGGACTGATCAAGCAGAATATTCTGCTTTTTGTATCCTATGCACCAAGATGAAAACCACCTGTTATTTTGGTGGCTTTCTGTACGTGTGTGTACTTTGAACACTCATCTCTTTACTGCTCACAGTTTTTTGTCTCCCTTGCTTGTTTGCTTAGCTGTCTGACTCCACGCTCACTCACTCAGGAAACAGTCAGTGATCTCACTGGCTGGGTCAGCACTCGTTGCCCTTGTCCTGAGTGTCTCGCTCGGCCGGTTCAGAGGGCATTTAAGAGTCAGCCACTAGCTGTGGCTCTGGAGTCAAATGTTGGCCAGACCGGGTAAGGACGGCAGATTTCCTTCCCTAAAGGACATCAGTGAACCAGATGGGTTTTTACAGCAATCGATAGTTTCATGGTCACCATTGCTGAGACTAGTTTTCAATTCCAGATTTGTTGATTGAATTTAAATTCCACCAGCCACCGTGGTAGGATTTGAACCCATGTCGCCAGATCCTGGGACTCTGGATCACTCGTCCAGTGACATGAACGCTACACTCCTGTTCTCCTCAGAGTGCCTGAGTGAGTGAGGAGGGTGATACCAATTCCACAATCAGGTAAAACTGAGTTTAACCCTCAACATAAGAACAGGAATAGTCATTTAGCCTCCAGCTGTTCCTGTCACTATGTAGGATTGGGGTGGATCTGGAAGCTAACTCCATATATCCCCCTTTTCCAAAATCTAACTCCATATAATCCCCCTTTTCCCCATATCTAACTTCACGTATCCCCCTTTTCTCCACATCTAACTCCACATATCTCCTTTTTCCCCATGTCCAACTCCATATATCCCCTTTTCCCCAAATCCAACTCCATATGTTCCCCTTTTCCCCATATCCAACTCCACGTATTCCCCTTTTCCCCATCTAACTCCATGTGTCCCCTTTTTCCCCCATCTAGCTCCATATGTTCCCCCTTTTCCATATCCCATAATATCTTTGGGTAACAGTATTACCAATCTGTTTTAAAGTTAACGATTAGTCAAGTTCGAATTGCCATTGATGCAGAGTTCCAAATGTCTACCACCCTTTATCTGCATTTGAAGAAAAGTATTTCCTCATTCACTCCTGAAAAATCTGTCTCTAACTTTTAGAGCTTGTAGCTTTGTCTCAGACTCCCGTCCAGTGGAAATAGTTTCCCTCTACCTGTTTCCATTGGTCATTTAGTAACTTCAATCATGTTACCTACCAGGACATTCCACGAATACCACCCGGGTTTGTACAAACTCTCCTTGTGCTATTATATTGGAGTGCACAGTAAGAAGTCTCACAATACCAGGTAAAAGTCCAACAGGTTTATTTAGAACCACGAGCTTTCGGAGCGCTGGTCCTTCATCAGGGTGAGTCTGATCCACTCGCCTGATGAAGGAGCAACGCTCCAAATATTCGTGACTCCAAATAACCCTGTTGGACTTTAACCTGGTGTTATGAGACTTCTTACTGTGCCCACCCCAGTCCAACACCGGCATCTCCACGTCCTGTCTACGACTTTAGTCACCTCTTCAAAAAAAATTTGCAAGCATGACCTATCCTTTACAGATCCATGCTGATCTCAAAACCATTCAGCTGAAAGGTTTTGAGGCTTTGGGTGGCACGGTGGTTAGCACTGCTGCCTCTCAGCTCCAGGGACCCGGGTTCAATTCCAGTCTTGGGCGACTGTTTGTTTGTGTGGAGTCTGCACGTTCTCTCCCGTATCTGCATGGATTTCCTCCGGGTGCTCCGGTTTCCTCCCACAGTCTAAAGATGTGCAGGTTAGGTGAATTGGCCATGCTAAATTTTCACCTTAGTGTCCCAAGGTATATAGGTTATGGGGATTAGTTTATTTATTTATTTACCAGTCTCACAAGTAGGCTTACATTAACACTGCATTGAAATTACTGTGAAAATCCCCTAATCGCCACACTCCGCCGCCTGTTCGGGTACACTGAGGGAGAATTTAGCATGGCCAATGCACCTAACCAGCATGCCTTTCAGACTGTGGGAGGAAATCAGAGCACCCGGAGGCAACCCATGCAGACACTGGGAGAACGTGCAGACTCCGCACGGACAGTAATCCAAGCTGGGAATTGAACCCGCTGAGTGGCAGCAGTGCTCAGTATGGCGCTAAAATGGGGTAAATATCTGGGGTTACAGGGTAAACCTGGATAAATGTCAGTGCAGACTTGATGGGCCGAATGGCCTCTGGCACTGTAGGAAAGACTTTCTATCTCTCATTATTGACTGCAGTAATTCCCTGACAACAGATGGTTGCTTAACTGGTCTGTGATTCTCTGGTTTCCCCCTTTCTCTTCTCTTCTCTCCCCCCCCCCCCCCCCCCCCTTTCTCTTCTCTTCTCTCTCCCCCCCCCTTCCTTAAATAACAGAGTGGCATACACAATTTTCCAGGCTCAGGAAGAGAAGAGGCTCAGATACAAATTCCAGAATCCATTTCTCGGGTTTTCTCCGGGAGCAGGAGGGCTTCACTGGATCTCACGAGGAATTCCCTGGTCCTCTCTCATCTCTTCACTTGACATGAGTAAAAGACTAGAATATATTTAACCATAACTCATGACAGTATTGACTAGCGCTGCAGAGGTATCCTATGAGAGAGACAAATTAGTTTGTACAGATGGCCAGTAAAGATGGTGAGCTGGAGATTTATTTATGTGGTTGTGGTACGTAAGATATGTTGGAACAGTTTAATCTGTGTGCCATTATTAATTTGTATGATAGAAAACAACCTGGTGAGGAAGAGATACATCAGCGTTGCAAATTGCTGGATGATGGATTTGTTCAGCTCCTTCGTTAGTGTTGTAAAAAAGCAGAAGCTCATAAAGAACAAATAAAATTACAGCACAGGAACAGGCCCTTTGGCCCTCCAAGCCTGCAGCAACCATGCTGCCCAACTGAACTAAAACCCCCTACCCTTCCGGGGACCATATCCCTCTATTCCCATCCTATTCGTGTATTTGTCAAGATGCCCCTGAAAAGCCACTACCGTATCCGCTTCCACTACCTCCCCCGGCAACGAGTTCCAGGCACCCACTACTCCCTGTGTAAAAGAAACTGCCTCGTACATCTCCTTTAAACCTTGCCCCTCGCACCTTAAACCTATGCCCCCTAGTAATTGACTCTTCCATCCTGGGAAAAAGCTTCTGACTATCCACTCTGTCCATGCCTCTCATAATCTTGGAGACTTCTATCAGGTCACCCCTCAACCTCCGTCGCTCCAGTGAGAACAAACCAAGTTTCTCCAACCTCTCCTCATAGCTAATGCCCTCCATACCAGGCAACATCCTGGTAAATCTTTTCTGTACCCTCTCCAAAGCCTCCACATCCTTCTGGTAGTGTGGCGACCAGAATTGAACACTATATTCCAAGTGCGGCCGAACTAAGGTTCTATAAAGCTGCAACATGACTTGCCAATTTTTAAACTCAATACCCCGGCCGATGAAGGCGAGCATGCTGTATGCCTTCTTGACTACCCTCTCCACCTGCATTGTCACTTTCAGTGACCTGTGTACCTGTACACCCAGATCCCTTTGCCTATCAATACTCTTAAGGGTTCTGCTATTTACTGTATATTTCCTATCTGTATTAGACCTTCCAAAATGCATTACTCACATTTGTCCGGATTAAACTCCATCTGCCCAAGTCTCCAACTGATCTATATCCTGCTGTATCCTCTGATGGTCCTCATCGCTATCCGCAAATCCACCAACCTTTGTGTCGTCCGCAAACTTACTAATCAATCAAGTTACATTTTCCTCCAAATCATTTATACATATTACGAACAGCAAAGGTCCCAGCACTGAACCCTGAGGAACACCACTTGTCACAGCCCTCCATTCAGAAACGCATCCTTTCACTGCTACCCTCTGTCTTCTTTGACCGAGCCAGTTTTGTATCCGCTTTGCCAGCTCACCTCTGATCCCATGCGACTTCACCTTCTGTACCAGTCTGCCATGAGGGAACTTGTCAAAGGCCTTACTGAAGTCCATGTAGACAACATCCACTGCCCTACCCTCATCAATCATCTTCGTCACTTCCTCAAAAAACTCGATCAAGTTTGTGAGACACGGCCTCCCCTTCACAAAACAATGTTCCCTCTCACTAATACGTCCACTTATTTCCAAGTGGGAATAAATCCTGTTTCGAAGAATCCTCTCCAATAATTTCCCTACCACTGAACATAGAACATAGAACATAGAACATTACAGCGCAGAACAGGCCCTTCGGCCCACGATGTTGCACCGACCAGTTAAAAAAAAAAACTGTGACCCTCCAACCTAAACCAATTTCTTTTCGTCCATGAACCTATCTACGGATCTCTTAAACGCCCCCAAACTAGGCGCATTTACTACTGATGCTGGCAGGGCATTCCAATCCCTCACCACCCTCTGGGTAAAGAACCTACCCCTGACATCGGTTCTATAACTACCCCCCCTCAATTTAAAGCCATGCCCCCTCGTGCTGGATTTCTCCATCAGAGGAAAAAGGCTATCACTATCCACCCTATCTAAACCTCTAATCATCTTATATGTTTCAATAAGATCCCCTCTTAGCCGCCGCCTTTCCAGCGAAAACAATCCCAAATCCCTCAGCCTCTCCTCATAGGATCTCCCCTCCATACCAGGCAACATCCTGGTAAACCTCCTCTGCACCCTCTCCAAAGCCTCCACATCCTTCCTGTAATGTGGGGACCAGAACTGCACACAGTACTCCAAGTGCGGCCGCACCAGAGTTGTGTACAGTTGCAACATAACGCTACGACTCCTAAATTCAATCCCCCTACCAATAAACGCCAAGACACCATATGCCTTCTTAACAACCTTATCTACTTGATTCCCAACTTTCAGGGATCTATGCACACATACACCTAGATCCCTCTGCTCCTCCACACTATTCAAAGTCCTCCCGTTAGCCCTATACTCAACACATCTGTTATTCCTACCAAAGTGAATTACCTCACACTTCTCCGCATTAAACTCCATCCGCCACCTCTCGGCCCAACTTTGCAACCTGTCTAAGTCTTCCTGCAAACTACGACACCCTTCCTCACTGTCTACCACACCACCGACTTTGGTGTCATCAGCAAATTTGCTAATCCACCCAACTATACCCTCATCCAGATCATTAATAAATATTACAAACAGCAGTGGCCCCAAAACAGATCCCTGAGGTACACCACTTGTAACCGCACTCCATGATGAATATTTACTATCAACCACCACCCTCTGTTTCCTATCCGCTAGCCAATTCCTGATCCAATTTCCTAGATCACCCCCAATCCCATACATCTGCATTTTCTGCAGAAGCCTACCATGGTGAACCTTATCAAACGCCTTACTAAAATCCATATATACCACGTCCACTGCCTTGCCCCCATCCACCTCCTTGGTCACTTTCTCAAAAAACTCAATAAGGTTAGTAAGGCACGACCTACCTGCCACAAAACCATGCTGACTATCACCTATCAATTCATTACTCTCCAAATAACTATAAATCCTATCCCTTATAATTTTTTCCAACATCTTGCCGACAACAGAAGTGAGACTCACCGGTCTATAATTCCCGGGGAAGTCTCTGTTCCCCTTCTTAAACAATGGGACAACATTCGCTAACCTCCAATCTTCTGGTACTATACCAGAGGCCAACGACGACCTGAAGATCAGAGCCAGAGGCTCTGCAATCACTTCTCTTGCCTCCCAGAGAATCCTTGGATAAATCCCATCCGGACCAGGGGATTTATCTATTTTCAGACCCTCCAGAATATCCTGCACATCCTCCTTATCAACTGTAATACTGTCTATTCTACTCCCTTGCAACCCAGTGTCCTCCTCAGCTATATTCATGTCCCCTTGCGTGAACACCGAAGAGAAATATTGGTTCAATGCTTCACCAATCTCCTCCGGTTCCACACATAACTTCCCTCTGCCATCTATAACTGGCCCTAAACTTGCCCTAACCAACCTTCTGTTCTTGACATACCTATAGAACGCCTTAGGATTCTCTTTAACCCTATCCGCCAAAGTCTTCTCATGTCCCCTTTTAGCCCTTCTAAGCTCGCTCTTCAACTCCCTCTTAGCCAATCTAAAGCTTTCTAGTGCACTACCCGAGTGCTCACGTCTCATCCGAACATAAGCCTCCTTTTTCTTTTTAACCAACAAAGAAACTTTTTTGGTGCACCACGGTTCCCTAGCCCTACCAATTCCTCCTTGCCTGACAGGGACATACCTATCACAGACTCGCAGTAGCTGCTCCTTGAAAAAACTCCACATGTCGGACGTTCCCAGTCCCTGTAATCTCCTAGTCCAACCTATGTTTCCTAATTCTCTCCTAATAGCCTCATAATTACCCTTCCCCCAGCTAAAACCACTGGCCCGAGGTTCATGCCTATCCCTTTCCATCACTAAGGTGAACGTAACCGAATTGTGGTCACTATCACCAAAATGCACACCAACTTCCAAGTCTAGCACCTGGTCTGGCTCATTTCCCAGCACCAGATCCAATATAGCCTCACCTCTAGTTGGCCTGTCTACATACTGAGTCAAAAAACCTTCCTGCACGCTTTGAACAAAAACTGACCCCTCTAACGAGCTAGAGCTATAACAATTCCAGTCAATATTAGTCAAGTTAAAATCCCCCATAACAATTGCCCTATTACTTTCACTCCTAAGCAGGATTGACTCCGCAATCCTTTCCTCAACCTCTCTAGAACTTTTAGGAGGTCTATAAAAGACTCCCAACAGGGTGACCTCTCCTCTCCTATTTCTAATCTCCGCCCATACTACCTCAACAGATAAGTCCTCATCAAACCTCCTCTCTGACACTGTGATACAATCTCTGACCAATAATGCTACCCCTCCCCCTCTTCTACCTCCTTCCCTACTTCGACTAAAACATTTGAACCCCGGGACCTGCAGCATCCATTCCTGCCCCTGCTCTATCCATGTCTCTGAAATAGCCACAACATCGAAGTCCCAGGTACTGATCCACGCTGCAAGTTCACCCACTTTATTGCGAATACTCCTGGCATTGAAGTATACACATTTCAAACCCTGCTCCACCCCACCTCTGCAATGCCGTGCATTGCAGTCCCCATCCATGCATCCCTCACTTTCAGCCCCACTACTCAGGATCCCTCCCCCCCCCCCGAATCAGTTTAAACCTCCCTGCATGGCCTTAGCAAATTTACCCCCCAGGATATTGGTCCCCTTCTGATTAAGGTGTAGACCATCCTTCTCATAGAGGTCACACCTTCCCCAGTACGAGCCCCAATTGCTTAAGTACCTGAACCCCTCCCTCCTGCACCATCCCCTCAGCCATGAATTCAAACCTTCCCTCTCCCTATTCCTCTCTAAACTATCCCGTGGTACAGGCAAGAGTCCAGAGATAACCACTCTGTCAGTCTTGGCCTTTAGTTTCCACCCCAACTCCATAAATCCCTGCCTAATATCCCCTTCCCCTATCCTCCCTATGTCGTGTGTCCCCACATGTACAATAACTTGTGGTTTATCTCCCTCCCCCCTAAGAGTCCTGAATACCCTGTCAGACACATCCCGGACCCCAGCCCCTGGTAGGCAACACACCAACCCTGAGTCCCTACCTTTAGTTCCGACCCTCCTATCTGTCCCCTTAATTGTGGAGTCCCCAATCACAAGGCCCAGTCTTTTACAGCCCCTAACCACCTGAGCTTTCTCACTCGGCTCACCCCCAGAGATCTGCTCTCTATGCTCAGTTGATTCCTCCTCAACTGTAGCCTCCAGCACCGAAAACCTATTATGGAGGGGAACCGCCCCAGGGGATTGTCTTCCCGATTGCTTCTTACCCCTCCTCCTGGCATTAACCCAAGCCTCATTTCTAGGAGTTACTATTTCTCTATAACTCCTATCAACTTCCACCTCCGCCTCCCGAATTATGCGGAGTTCCTCTACCTCCCCCTCCAGCTCCTTTACACGCTCCTCCAGAAGCTGCAATCTAATGCACTTCTTACAACTAAAATCTCCTGAAACACTACTGGATTTCCTCACCACATACATCCCACAGGAGATGCAGCATACTGCCTGAACTGCCATCCCTGAAGCCATTACCAGCAAGAAAAAAAGAAAACAAAAAACTTCCCCACACTTATAATTAGGTTAGAGGAGGATGGAAGGGTGGGATCCTCTACCAGTGTAGAGGATCGGGTATCTCCACTGCACCAATTTATAGGGCTAGGGGCCCGAGAGAAAAAAAAACTACTACTGAGGGGGAACCACCCAGGTAACTGACTTTTAAAGTTAAAATAAAAACCCTTCCCAGACTCCTTTGCTGCCCTCTTCTAGTGTAAGGTTCACCGGCCTGTAATTACCTGGATCATTCTTGCTACCCTTCTTAAACAAAGGAACAACATTGGCTATTCTCCAATCCTCTGGGACTTCCCCTGTAGTCATGATGTGGAGATGCCGGCGTTGGACTGGGGTAAACACAGTAAGAAGTTTAACAACACCAGGTTAAAGTCCAACCTGTAGGACTTTAAAGTTGGACTTTAACCTGGTGTTGTTAAACTTCTTACTGTGACCTCCCCTGTAGCCAGTGAGGATACAAAGATTTCTCTCAAGGCCCCAGCAATTTCCTCCCTTGCCTCTCTCAATATTCTGGGATATATCCCATCAGACCCTGGGGACTTGTCTACCTTAATGTTTCTCAAGAACCCCAATACCACCACCTTTTTGATCTCAACATGACTCAAACTATCTACACATCCTTTCCCAGACTCATCATCCACCAAGTCCTTCTCTTTGGTGAATACTGACGCAAAGTACTCATTTAATACCTCGCCCATTTCCTCTGGCACCACGCATAGATTCCCTCCCTTGTCCTTGAGTGGGTCAACCCTCCCTGGCGACCCTCTTGCTCTTTACATATGTATAAAAAACTTTGGGATTATCCTTAATCCTGCTGGCCAATGCTTTTTCATGACCCCTTTTAGCCCTCCTTACTCCTTGCTTAAGTTTCTTTCTATTTTCCTTGTATTCCAAACTTGCTTCGTGTGTTCCCAGCCTCCTAGCTTTGACAAATGCTTCCTTTTTCTCTTTGACTAGGCTCACAATATCTCTCGTTATCCAAGGTTCCCAAAACTTGTCATACTTATCCTTCATCCTTACAGGAATGTGCTCATGAACCACCTTATCCGGCACGGTGGCACAGTGGTTACCGCTGCTGCCTCACAGCGCCAGGGACCCTGGTTCGATTCCCGGCTTGGGTCGCTGTCTGTCTGTGCGGAGTCTGCACGTTCTCCCTGTATCTGCGCGGGTTTCCCCCGGGTACTCCGGTTTCCTCCCACTGTCCGAAAGACGTGTTGGTTCGGTGCATTGGCCATACTAAATTCTCCCTCAGTGTACCCGAACAGGCACCAGAATGTGGTATCTAAGGGATTTTCACAGTAACTTCATTGCAGTGTTAATGTAAGCCTACTTGTAACACTAATAAATAAACTTAAACTTGTGAGTGCCGAGCAGTGGAATCTGCACCATCGGTTTGTATTAAAGCTGCCTCAGCAAGTTAGGATCGCTATTTCACAGTGTAAACACCCTGTTAATGCGGTGATGTATGTTTCCAATGACTTTCCACTCTGAAACGAGTTGACAGATAATGATAATTATGCTGCGTGTGCCACGTAAAGCATGATACAAGGAGACAAGTTAAACTGGGCAAATTTAAGTCACAGATAGATAGATTTTTAACCATTAAGGGAATTAAGGGTTATGGGGAGCAGGCAGGTAAGTGGAACTGAACCCACTATCAGGTCAGCCATGATCTTATTGAATGGCGGAGCAGGCTTGAGGGGCTAGATGGCCTACTCCTCCTAGTTCTTATGTTCTTATGTTCTTAAATTAAGGCAACGAATCAATAACGGTGACTTGTATTTATATCGATCTCTTAATGTAATAAAACATCCTTGAGGCACTTGATCACTGTGCTACAAAGCAAAAGTTGACACTCGGCCATGCAAAGTGACATCTCGGGGCCAGTGGCTAAAACCTTCATCAAAATGGTTGATTTTAAGGAGTGTGTTAAAGGTGGAAGGAGAGGTGGAGATACCTGGGGAGGGAGTTTCAGTGTGGATCGATTAAAATCGGGGATACTCAGGAGCCCGGAATTAGGTGAGCACAGATATCTTGGCAGGTCGCTAAGGCTGGAGAAGATTGCAAAAATAATCCGGAAGGTTTGGAAAACAAGGATGAGAATGTTAAAATTGAGGCATTGCTTGAAGCCGCCGAGATCAGCAAGCACCACATGATGGTTAAATGGGACTTGGTGTGAGTAAGGAGGCCGCCAGCAGAATTTTCAACCATCTCAAGAGTTGAAAACAGGGAGCCCAGGCAGGAGTGTGATGGAACAGTCAAGTCTGGGGAAGCATTGGGCGTAACTCTTCCATCTGAGGCACAATCCCATGGTGGGGGCGGGAAGGTAGCATTTTTCCCACTGCGGAGGCCAGTGCCAATGGGAAGCCACGCTATACCTTCCGGCTGCAACCTCATTAATTATGCAACCATGGGTTTAGTGCCGTATTCTGTAGCGGGGCAGGCTTGTTGGCACAAGTCCTGCCACTATATCATAGCCTCCCTGCAATACAGAAGGAGGCTATTTGGTCCATCAAGTCCGTACCGACCACAACCCCACCCAGGCCCTATTCCCGTAACCTCACACGTTTATCCTGCTAATCCCCCTGACACTATGGTCAATCTGGTATGGCCAATCAACCTAACCTGCACATCTTTGGAGTTTGGGAGGAAACCAGAGCACCCAGAGGAAACCCACGCAGACATGGGGAGAATGTGCAAACTCCACACAGACAGTGACCCGAGGCTGGAATCTAACCTAGGTCCCTGGCATTGAGGCAGCAGTGCTAACCACCATGCTGCCCATAAGGTGTCCAACTACACCAGCCCACTGTTAAAGATGGACTTCCTGACAAAAGGAGATGGATCTCCAGGAACAGTTGGGGGGGGGGGGGGGAGACAAAGAAAATGGCTTCAACTCTGAGAATATTTAATTGAGGGAAGTTTCTCCTCCACCTGCGCTGGATGTCAGATAAGTAGTCTACTAACTTGGGGAAAGAGAAGTTGAGAGACTGAAGTGGAACCGGGTATCATCATCACACTGGTGAAAACTAACACTTCGTGTTGGGATGTAGCGAGCCCATCGGTGAAAAATTGGAGAGGCTGAGAATCAAGTCTAGGGGGACACCAAAGGAAACAGTGGAGCAGGGAAGAGAAGCCATTGCAAGTGATTCTCAGGCTGTGATTAACTAGATAAGAATGGAACCAGATGAGAAGAGTCCCACCCATCTGGGCGACATTGGAGAGGTGTTGGAGGAGAGTTTAGCCATGTCAAAGTCAGCAGACAGGTTGAGAGGGATGAGGAGGGGAAGTTTACCTTTGTCACCGTCAAACAAATGTAACTTGTAAGTTTGGAGGCTGTTTTGGTTGGGGTGAGAGCACACTCAAGGGCAGGTCTAGGAAAAGATGGGTGCAAGGGGGTGGGGTGTGCAGTGAGATGTTCAAGGACTGTGGAGTAGTTGTAAATGGGCTGGTAGTTTTGAAGTATTTGAGTGGGTGGTGATGACGATGGCAGGGTTAAAGGAGACGAGGACAGTCACTGGTTAGACAAGATCATTAAAAATATCAGTCAAGATGGGGCCAGTTTGTCAAAAGGCATGGATGACTTAAAACTAGCAAGAAAGGAATCATAGAAACCCTACAGTACAGAAAGAGGCCATTCGGCCCATCAAGTCTGCACCGACCACAATCCCACCCAGGCCCTACCCCCATATCCCTACATATTTTACCTGTTAGTCCCTCTAATCTACGCACCCCAGGACACTAAGGGGCAATTTTAGCATAGCCAATCAACCTGACCCGCACATCTTTGGACTGTGGGAGGAAACCGGAGCACCCGGAGGAAACCCACGCAGACACGAGGAGAATGTGCAAACTCCACACAGACAGTGACCCAAGCCGGGAATCGAACCCAGGTCCCTGGAGCTGTGAAGCAGCAGTGCTAACCACTGTGCTACCGTGACGCCCATAGGAAGGCTCAGCTCATGGGCAGGATTGGCTCAGAGAGGACATGATAGGAACAGGGCAAAGCTAGAGAGAGATACAAGATCAAGGTGGGAGCATAGGGAAGCTTTAGAGGAAGCTTGGCTAGTAAGATTGTCTCAATCTTATTAACAAGAGCTCCTCGCACTTATTGTTGAAAGTGAGGGTGGATGTGAAAGAGGTTTAAGAAGGTTTTCAGCTGAGGTTTAGAAGCTGGGCATTATCCTTTAATTCCCGGGCAATCCTGGAATCATCAGTAGTTTTAATAGATGAGGACTCCCTTCCTAACAGCACGGTGGGTGTACCTAGCCCACATGGTTCAGAAAGGTGGACCATCACACGGACAGTTAGGGATGGGCAATAAATACAGGCCCAAACAGCGATGCCCAGTTGCTGAATAAGAATGAACAAGGAGACAGGACCAATATTGTTCTCAGTGATTCAGCCAGATCTCTGAGAATGGTGAAACCTGTTGTCCAAGAAATCCTGTCAGTCTGTGTCCCTTAGACTGGAGCGGGTGGAGATGAGGGCTGGAGGTGGTAGAACAAAGAGGGTGAGGGAGCGTGACGGTTTATCGGGAACTAAGACAGCAAAGGTGAGGGTGTGGCTGAGAAAATCAGCAATGCTGTGCTGAGCTGAAGCTTGAAAGCTGGGAGTCATGATGTGGAGGTGCCGGCGTTGGACTGGGGTAAGCACAGCAAGAAGTCTCACAACAGGTTAAAATCCAACAAGTTTATTTGGTAGCACAAGCTTTCGGAGCACTGCCTCTTCATCAGGTGAGTGGGAGTTCTGTTCACAAACGGCATATACAGACACAAACTCAATTTACAAGATAGTGGTTGGAATGCGAGTCTTTACAGATAATCAAGTCCTAAAGGTACAGACAATGTGAGTGGAGAGAGGGTTAAGCACAGGTTAAAGAGATGTGTATTGTCTCCAGCCAGGAGACAAATGGGAGTGCCATTGGGAGATAAGATTTTTCCAGAGGTGAATATGGAATGGATTGCTTTGGGATTTGGAAGGGGGATGTGAGCAAGAGCGATACCCTATCTGTTATTGATCCTACAGCAGTCGCGAGGGTCAAGGAGTGGCCATGATTGTGGGTTGGGATCTAACACATGGAGGGTGCGGTGAAGGAAGAATAGCAAACTCCAGGAGAGCAGGGATGAGTTTAGATGGAGAGTGGAATTACCAAGGATGAGAAATAATTTAGTTCTGACATTTTGGTGCATCTGATGCCACACTCCTGCCCATTGGGTGTTGTGAGAGGCGAAATAAGTCTGGGAAAAGTGGGTGAAAACCCCTCATTTTATACTGGATTTGTCTAATCTGGAAGCAGAAATTCACAATCCGTGGTAAATGCCCTCTCCAGTAGTTGCCTGGATTTAATTGTATATCCTTACAGGGGGCAATGGTTTCGAAATGACAGGCTAGGTTAGCTGCCTCTGCAGAAGCCTCTCAAGAGTTTTACTGCTGTCTCAACCAACACTTAATCGTAGAATCATAGAATCTACAGTGCAGGAGGAGGCCATTCAGCCCTCTGAGCCTGCGCCGACAACAATGCCCGCCCCCGCCCCCCCAGGCCCTATCCCCGCAACCCTACATATTTGCCCTCCTGATCCCCCTGACACTAAGGGGCAATTTAGCATGGCCAAT
Source organism: Mustelus asterias (assembly GCF_964213995.1). Taxonomy (NCBI): domain Eukaryota; kingdom Metazoa; phylum Chordata; class Chondrichthyes; order Carcharhiniformes; family Triakidae; genus Mustelus; species Mustelus asterias. Next base: position 24,737,711 of record NC_135819.1, read on the forward strand.
CCACCTAACCTGCACATCTTTGGACTGGGGGAGGAAACCCACGCAGACACGGGAAGAACATGCAAACTCCACCCAGACAGTGACCCAAGGCCAGAATCGAACCCGGGTCACTGGTGCTGTGAGGCAGCAGTGCTAAGCACTGTGCCGCCCCCCCCTTAATGTCGCACATACAGCCGCAATTCTTCAGTGTAACAAAGAGCGCTCTGCTGAGGCCAGGGCTGCACTCTACAAGGTTAAAATGAAAAATTTCACACTGGTGAATGAAAAGCTTGTGGTTGTGTGGTGTTCCTTTTCAGAGAAAACTGAATCCTTTTTGACATTTTCTGACCAGGAACAACCACATTCAGTTTATAGAATGGATTCCACAATGATTGTTTGCTGACTGAAGTGTCTCTGGGTTGATGGCTGCAGCATCCATTCAATTCGATGAAATAACTACAAGGGTTTGTATATCAGCTCAGTCTCCCACACAGCAAAGGGTCATGATAACCACCGTGGACCATTCAAATGATGGGAGAAAGGAGTTCATAGAATAGAAGATTCATAGAATCCCTACAGTACAGAAGGAGGCCATTCAGCCCATCGAGCCTGTACCGACCATAATCCCACCCAGGCCCTATTCCCGTAACTCCACACATTTACCCTATTAGTCCTCCTGACACTAGGGTCAATTGAGCCAATCCACCTAACCTGCACATCTTTGGAGTGTGGGAGGAAACTGGAGCACCTGGAGGAAACCCACGCAGACACGGGGTGAATGTGTAAACTCCACACAGACAGTTGTTGCTGGGCAGGCTGAAGAGGAGTGCGTGTTTGGTTTGATTTATTGTTGTCATATGTATTGGGACACAGTGAAAAGTATTGTTTCTTGCACGCTATACTGACAAAGCATACCATTCAGAGAGGACATAGGGGCGAAGGAAAGGAGAGGGTGCAGAATACAGTGTTACAGTCACAGTTAGGGTATAGAGAAATATCAACTTAGTATAAGGGAGGTCCATGAGATGGATACATTTCTAATTTTAAAAAAAGATAAGGGGAAATGGGGACCAGGTGGGGAGGTGGATTTGAGACCAGGGAGAGATCAGTCATGATCGGATTGAATGGCAGAGCAGGCTCGAAGGGAAGGCAAATCCAGCCCTATGTTCAAATATCTGATGGCAGCAGGGAAGAGGCAGTTCTCGAGTAGGTTGGTACGTGACCTCAGACTTTTGCATCTTTTTACCGATGGAAGAAGGTGGAAGATAGTGTGTCTGGGGTGTGTGGGGTCCTTGATTATAGAATAGAATTCTTACAGTGCAGAAGGAGGTCACCCAGCCCATCGAGTCTGCACTGACAACAATCCCACCCAGGTCCTATCCCCATAACCCCACATATTCACCCCACTAATCCCTCTACCCTACACATCCCAGGACACTAAGGGGAAATTTAGCATGGCCAATCCACCTACCCGCACATCTTTGGAGTGTGGGAGGAAACCGGAGCACCCGGAGGAAACCCACGCAGACACGGGGAGAACGTGCAAACTCCACACAAACAGCGACCCAAGATGGAAATCGAACCCAGGTCTCTGGAGCTGTGAGGCAGCAGTGCTAACCACTGTGCCGCTCCATTATGCTGGCTATTTTTGCCGTCTATTAGTGTGTGCTGGCAGCAGAGGTAAGCTGGTTTCCCTGGAAGGACCGGGGGTGGAGGATGAGATGTGGAGGTCAGTAACTCTCAACAGTGGATTTAAAAATAGGAGGAGATGCAAGGAGGAGGAGAAGGTCGCCTGCTTTCTGTTTATACTGGGGTAGCTGAGTTGGGGGTGGGAGGGGGCGGGGGGAGAGACAGGGCTGCTGATGATAAATTTCTGGGTTATATAGTAGGTGAACCTTTTGGTAAACCACCTCAATTGATTAATTCCAGAGGAACAGTTCGCTCCCTGATGAGAATAACATCGCGCGGTTACAGGAGGAGCTAATAGCACTGAAGCTGCGAGAGGCAGAGGCAGTCACTTCCATGAAGGAGCTGCACCAACAGGTGAAGAATCTGGATGAACACTGGCAGGTAAGCAAGGTGTGTCTGTGTGCAGTGAACCCCAATCTCTGCTTTCTATCTGATCCCGTGCCGCCGATTTGATCAGATTGCGACAGTATAGTAGAAGGCCGCAGTTAAAACTGCTTTTACTTTCTGAGTAGACACAGTAAGAAGTCTCAACACCAGGTTAAAATCCAACAAGTTTAGTTGGTAGCACAAGCTTTCGGATCGTTGTCCCTTCATCAGGTGATGAACTCACCTGATGAAGGAACGGCGCTCCGAAAGCTCGTGCTACCAAATAAACTTGTTGGACTTTAACCTGGTGTTGTGAGACTACTTACTGTGCCTACTCCAGTCCAACGCCGGCAACTCCACATCATTTACTTTTTGGAGCAGATAGTGTAACTCTGCGGCAGGTCAGGAGAGCACTGGGCCTGCATTTATCACCAACTGTTGTTGAGCAGTTGTCCTGAATGTGTTGAACTGGAATGTTTTCAGCGACATCTTGCACGGACCGGAGGCCGCTGGAAGGATTCCCCGAGGAAGAACGCCGCAAACGAGCTGCACAATGAGCTGATGACGGTGCGGTTCAGTGAAGCCCAGGCTCAGGCCGAACTGCGAGAACTGAGGCACAAAGTACTGGAACTGGAGACACAGGTACTTCCGCAGAGGCCAGGTGCGCTATATCCCATTGCTGGTTGGAAACTCAGTCCACAGGACCCTAGCTCCCGTTCATTAGTCTGCATTGGAGAGGGTCTGCCATCACAGCAACAAAACCGAGACGACGACCCCCACACACCCCCCCACACCACACCCCCTCGCACCACACCCCCCCCAAACCACACCCCACACCCCCCCTCGCACCACACCCCCCCACCACACCCCCTCGCACCACACCCCCTCGCACCACACCCCCCCACACACCCCACCCCCCCTCCACACCCTCCCGCACCACACCCCCCCCCACACCACACCCCCTCGCACCACACCCCCCCCAAACCACACCCCACACCCCCCCTCGCACCACACCCCCCCACACCACCCCCTCGCACCACACCCCCTCGCACCACACCCCCCCACACACCACACCCTCCCGCACCACACCCACCCCCCCACACCACCCCCCCCCACACCCCTCCCCACACCCTTCCCCCCCCCCCCCCCCCACACACCCCCCCCCCCCCCCCCCCCCACACACCCTCCCCTCACAACCCCCCCCCCCCCCCCCCCTCTCAGTGCGATTAGCAAGGTGCAGTTCCATAGGATCCGTACAGTGCAGAAGGAGGCCATTTGACCTATCGAGGCTGCACCGACCGCAATCCCACACCGGCCCTATCCCGGTAACCCCTCATAATTACCCTGTTAGTCCCCCGAACACTAGAGTTAATTTAGCACGGCCAATCCACCTAACCCGCACGTCTTTCGGACTGTGGGAGGAAACCGGAGCATCCTGAGGAAACCCACGCAAACACGGGGAGAACGTGCAAACTCCGCACAGACAGTGACCCAAGCCGGGAATCGAACCCGGGTCCCTGGCGCCGTGAGGCAGCAGTGCTAACCCACTGTGCCACTGTGCCGCCCCAGTTAGCTGTTAGCAGCTCGCTGGACGGCCAATTGAAAGTGAAAGGTTAAAATTTCAGTGTCATTCTACAGAATTTTATTTTATTCCTTCGCTGGATATGGACAACACCACCAACTCTTCTGTTGAAAAACCAATTAAGCTAAATCAAACAAACTGAGGGACAAAGTAAAAGGGGCAGCCCCTTAAAGGGGATCTGCCGTAAACAAAAACAGATGAAACTGAAAGCCTCAAATTAAAATGTGATTGAAGGGGCTAGCAAGGTACCCCAGTCCCTGCGGTGCCCAACAAGCACGGGAGGCCTCAAAGGTGCCTGAGGACACAGCAAGGCCAGTGTTTATTGATCATCCTTAATTGTTTTTGAGAGGGTGGTGAGTAACTGTATTGTAATTAACTGATTGGCCTTGCCAGGTTATTTCAGGGAGCGGTTTATAAAAACAAACACCATATCGCTGTGGGATCTGAAGTCACATCGAGGCCAGACCGGGCAGTTTTATGGTCATCCTTACAAATAGCATCTTTGTGTTTCTGATTTATTTTGTTAATTACACTTAACTTTCCCACTTATTGACTGATAACTGTTATTTCCTCCCCTTGCACTTTTTTAGTGAGTAAACATAGGTGATGCGGTGGCACAGTGGTTAGCACTGCTGCCTCACGGCACCAGGGACCCGGGTTCAATTCCGGCCTCGGATCACTGTGCGGAGTCTGCACGTTCTCCCCGTGTCTGTGTGGGTTTCCTCTGGGTGCTCTGGTTTCCTCCCACAGTCCCAAAGACGTACAGGTTAGGTGGATTGGCCACGCTAAATTGCCCCTTAGGGTCCAAAGGTGTGCAGCTTAGGAGGATTGGTCAAGATGTGGGGTTACAGAGATAGGGTGGTGAGATACTCTGCTGAGAGTTGGTGCAGACCCGATGGGCTGAATGGCCTCCTGCTCTGTAAGGATTCTTTGATCATCAAGGCACCAACCACACACAAAGTTAGGACAGAAATGTGTAGCTTAATTTATGTGGGCTTTGAAACGTTGCGGATACCAGTGAGAATTCTGGGCTCCACTGGGACCCCATGATATACAAGTGTGTATCAAACTGGATCAGGTCAGCAACCTTACTGAACAGCTCCCAGTGAGCTGAGGCCAATGGCATGTAGCCCATGTTCGCTCCCAGCAGCCAGAACCTCAAACAGCGGGTGGGTCTCTCCCCGTGGGTCAATAAATGGTGTCGTAAGAAATACAATCACGTCAATCTTCCGCCGGTCCCTCCCCCACACCCTGTCCAGCAGAACCCAACCCGATAGAGGCCCACCAACCCCCCTCCGCTCGCAATCCTTTCCCAACAGTGGGCTGCCCTACGGGTAGACCACGAGGAACACACATATACACCCCAATCGCCCTCCCGCCCCACTGACCCTGCTCAACCAGTGACCCGCACACCAGCAGGAAGGGTCATCATCAATAGCTGGCCAAATGTGCCGGGGAGGAGAGGAGCCACCCCTAACAGCAGCCAACACCTACCCCTCTTTCCCCCCCCCCGACCCCTCCCGACCACATCACAAACAATTCCAACATGTGCTCCTGATTCATTCTCTCTCTCTCTCTCTCTCCTGGTGAGAAATGTAAACTGTTTATTTCAATCTCTCCGCAACAGTATAAAATTTAAATGTTCCCATTTGCCTCCCTCTTTTGAAGCGCGCTATTAAATCCTCTAGTTCGGAATGCCTCAGTGCCTGTGCTCAGAAAGAAACCCATTCATGAGAGTAGAAAAGAGATCCATCTCCCAATTCAGCAGCTCTGTCCCATAGAGTGGGGATTAGGGATGGTTGATGAGCTATTCGCACTGACCAAGTCACTGGGGGCTCAGGACTTTCAGCACAGATTGCCGTGTTTACGTGGTAAATTATATATTGACCTATAATAAACCAACTTTAATTATCCAGTATACTGAACATTGCTGTGTTGTTTTAGTTTCATTGCCCTCTGGGGTCGTGTTAACTTCCTAGTGTTAAAATGAGGTCATATTAGAAATGAGCTTGGGGAAGCGCTTTTGTTGAAAGTTCTTTCACAGAACATGGGCATCCCTGGTAAGGCCAGCGTTTGTTGTCCAACCCTGATTACTCTGGAACTGAATGAAATCCAGAGGCCAGCTAAACGCCAATCACATTGCTGTACCACCCAGCCCGTACACGTCCGCTTTCTAAACCATGTCTTGCCAGCAGCCAGTTGAGATGATGCCACCTGTACACATCACAATCTCAGCAGCAGCTAATGTCACTCAGTCACCATCTGATAAAATGATTGTTCGGAGAATCCCTACAGTACAGAAGGAGGCCATTCGGCCCATCAAGCCTGCACCGACCACAATCCCACCCAGGCCCTATCCCCATAACCCTAGCGAGTCTCCCTGACACTAAGGGGCAATTTTACCATGGCCAATCCACCTAACCCGTTCATCATGGAGTGTAGGAGGAAACCGGAGCACCCGGAGGAAATCATAGAATCATCATAGAATCATCATAGAAACCCTACAGTGCAGAAGGAGGCCATTCGGCCCATCGAGTCTGCACCGACCACAATCCCACCCAGGCCCTACCCCCACATATTTTACCCGCTAATCCCTCTAACCTACACATCCCAGGACTCTAAAGGGCAATTTTTTAACCTGGCCAATCAACCTAACCTGCACATCTTTGGACTGTGGGAGGAAACCGGAGCACCCGGAGGAAACCCACGCAGACACGAGGAGAATGTGCAAACTCCACACAGACAGTGACCCGAGCCGGGAATCGAACCCGGGACCCTGGAGCTGTGAAGCAGCAGTGCTAACCACTGTGCTACCGTGCCGCCCCACGCAGACACGGGAAGAACTTGCAAACTCCACACACACACAGTGACCCGAGTCGGGAATCGAATCTGGGTCCCTGGCACTGCGAGGCAGCAGTGCTAACCACTGTGCCGATTGTTGAATCATTTTCCCCATACCTCCATTTAATATGTACAGCTAACTAATTTTAGCTAATTCTTACATTTCACTGCATTTCAAGCCCGAAGGACTCAACTAACTCATATCAGGAAGTTAAAAGTGCACACTTATATTTCAGCAAATCTTCAACATTTAAGGACAATAAAATTATGTAATGTATTATCTCATTGTAAACTTCTGGGGAACAAATCTGCATGGGATGTTTATTGGAGTGGATTTGGAGTGTGCTACTTATCCCTGGCTACATGATATCCTTCATGCACATTAGCCACAACAGAAGGTCATTTATATTTTAAAAATCTGAGGCACAGCTCTGTTTTTATAAGGATGTGGGTTCACCAACCATGTCCGTCTAGAGATACTGAACTTTATCAAAGTTGTACATTTCAAAGAACAATGTAAAGTTCCACACAGGAAGAGGCCCTTCAGCCTTCCAAGCCTGTGCCAATCATGATGCCCTAACTAAACTGAATAAAAATCTACTGCCCTTGCTGAGTCCATATTCCTGGCAGTGCCAGGGACCCAGGTTCGATTCCCGACTCGGGTCACTGTCTGTGTGGAGTTTGCACGTTCTTCCCGTGTCTGCATGGGTTTCCTCCGGGTGCTCCGGTTTCCTCCCACACTCCAAAGATGTACGGATTGGGTGGATCGGCCGTGCTAAATTGCCCCTTAGTGTACCCATCCAGATGCCTCTTAAATGTTGTTGATGTGTCTGCTTCCACCATCTCTCAAACTAGTCTAAAACTATAAGGGTTTAAGGGGAGAGATACAAAAGTGTCCAGAGGGGCAATTTTTTCTCACAGAGGGTGGTGAGTGTCTGGAACAAGCTGCCAGAGGTAGTACTAGAGGCGGGTACAATTTTGTCTTTTAAAAAGCATTTAAATAGTTACATGGGTAAGATGGGTGTAGGGAGATATGGACCAAATGCGGGCAATTGGGATTAGCTTAGGGGTTTAAAAAAAGGGCAGGATGGACAAGTTGGGCCGAAGGGCCTGTTTCCATGCTGTAAACCACTATAACTCTATGACCTCCTCTGGTAGCACATTCCAGGCACCTGCCACTCTGTGAAAAACTTCCCCCACACATCTCCCTTAAACTTTCCCCCTCTCACCTTGAACCTGTGCCCCCCTTGTAATTGATGCTTCCACCCTAGGAAAAAGCCTCTGACTATCCACCCTGTCTATCCCCCTCATAATTTTGTAGACCTCTATCAAGTCTCCCCTCAGTCTCCGTCTTTCCAGTGAAAACAACCCTAGTTTATTCAACAGCTCAGAGCCAGCACCCTCGAGACCCGGCAACATCCTGGTGAACCTTCTTTGCCCTCTTGCCAAAGCTTCCTCATCCTTCTGATAGTCTGATGACCAGAACAGTGCGCAATACTCCAAATGCGGCCTAACCAAGGTTTTATTTGATTGCAACATGATTTCCCAAATAAGCACGCCATTTGCTGCCTTAATCACCTTATTGCCACTTTTAGGAATTGGGGACCTGCACGCCCAGATGCCTCTATGTTATTGTTCCTAAGGTTTCTGCCATTTACAGTATAATTCACACCTAAGTTGGATCCTCCAAAATGCAATACCTGGCATTTGTCTGGTTTAAACGCCATCTGCCATTTCTGTACCCAATCTATCTCTATCCTGTTGTATCCTCTGACAATCCCCGGCACTATCAGCAACTCCTCCAATCTTCGTGTCATCCGCAAACTTACTCATCAGACCACCCACATTTTCCTCTAGATCACTTATATACACCGCAAACAACGGAGGTCCCAGCACTAATCCCTGTGGAACACCACTAGCTCCAAATCTCTATTCTGAAAAACACCCTTCCTCTCTGTTTCTATAAACACTATCTGTCTTCTGTAAGCAAGCCAGTTCTGTATCCATCTAGCCAGCGCACTAGCAAACCCATGTGATTTTAGTTTTTGTACCATCTGCCATGTGGGACCTTGTCAGACGCCTTCCTAAAGTCCATATAAACTACATCCATAGCCCTTTCCTCATCAATTATCTTATCTTTGTCACCTCTTCAAAAAACTCAATCAAGTTGGTGAGACATGAGCTTCCCTGCACAAACCATGCTGCCTGTCACTAACTAGTCCATTTGCTTCCAAATGTGCAGATATCCTGTCACTCCATATCTTCTCCAAAAGCTTCCCCACCACTGATGTCCTATAATTTCTTGAATTATCTCTGCTGCCTTCCTTAATCAAGGGAACCAGTGCCAGGAAATGTCCAGGGATGATTTGTAATCCTCCCACCTTCCAGCTGCGATTGCTTCAAGTTTTTAAATAAAGGTGAAGCCGGTCTGCCTCCCACAGCCAGCTCCGGCATTGCCAGGACCTGTGGCATTGCCAGGACCTGTGGCATTGCCAGGACCTGTGGCATTGCCAGGACCTGTGGCATTGCCAGGACCTGTGGTGCAGTTGCTGCAGGGCTCAGATACACCATAGACAGTGAGAAATAAATAGCAAAAGTTACTGCTAGAATCTACTGGAAGAGTCCATAAAGTTTGAAGATTGCAGAAGGCCGAATCTTGAGCAGTGCTGTCTTGAGATCTGGTACTCGGTTAGTTCTGGCATCTGCAGCTTAGAACCATAGAAATTTACAGCTCAGAAACAGGCCTTTTGGCCCTTCTTGTCTGTGCCGAACTATTTTTTGCCTAGTCCCACTGACCTGCACTTGGATCATATCCCTCCACACTCCTCTCATCCATGAACCCGTCCAAGTTTTTCTTAAATGTTAAAAGTGGCCCCGCATTTACCACTTTATCCGGCAGCTCATACCACACTCCCACCACTCTCTGCGTGAAGAAGCCCCCCCTAATATTCCCTTTAAACTTTTCTCCTTTCACCCTTAACCCATGCCCTCTGGTTGTTTTCTCCCCTAGCCTCAGTGGAAAAAGCCTGCTTGCATTCACTCTATCTACACCCATCAAAACCTTATACACCTTGTGTCCATAGCTTGTGTCTGAATGTGGAGTCAGAACTATGCAGAAGAACCATTCGACCCATTGAGTTCAGAAGAAGTCATATTGGATTCGAGATGTTAACTTTGTTTCTCTGTCCATAAATGCTGCCAGATCGGTTGAGTTTTTCCAGCACTTTCTGTTTCAATTCAGCCCATTAAGTCCATGCTAGCTCTGTGGAGCAATCCCATCCACCTCATTTCCCCCTCTCTATACCCATAGTCCTGCAAGTGCCTCCAATCCAAAATCATTCATCATTTCTGCTTTCACCCACTCTTATTGGCAGTGTGTTCCAGGTCATTACCACTGGCTGTGTAAAAATACCCTTCCACATGTTCCCTCTGTATCTCTGAGCCAAAAGCCTCAAATCTATCACCTCCCCCCAGGCCTCGTAGCATCAGCTTTCCTTTCTCCACCCTTATCTAAACTTGTCTACATCGGATACATCTCTATCTGATCACCACTTATCCTTTGCCTCAGGGAGAACAAATGCTTCTCCTCCCTAACCTTGTAGCTAAATTCCCTCAGCCCTGGAATTATTCTGCTAACACTCCCATGCGCTACCTCAAGAACCTTTCTCAAATGTGGTCACCAAAATTGGATGCACAACTCTAACCAGAGCTTTGTAAAGGTTCCGGAAAACCTCCCTGCTTTTGTACTCGATGCCTCTGTTTATGAAGATCCTTGTTAATTGCCCTCTCAATACATCCTGCTATCTTCAAAAATCTGCACACATGAATGCCCATTTCTGTTTTAATTGCAAAATTGTGCTTCTCTACCCAGAACCAAGTGAATAGCAACCTTCTGAACCGAACGGAACAGGCTTGTAGTGGTCTACAGGACAAATTGCAGTATATCACAGCACAAAACAAAGGACTACAGACGCAACTCAGTGAGACCAGGCGCAAACAAGCCGAGGTGGATTGTAAGGTGAGCATCTGCTAAACCAGCTGTTTTTATACGTCACCAATAAACTTGGACCATTTAATGCTACGGATTTTACTCCAAATGAGGGCAGAACTCAATGTGGTGGAAATGTGACCTGTTCAAGGGGTCAGATGTGACACCAAGGTTACAAACATTCTTGGTTCAGTCTCTGATCCTTGCCAGAGAGAAAGATCAAGTCAATGCCTTAGGGAACAGAGTTCAGAGTGGGACTGAAGACATTGGCTTCAGTCTCCCCAATATTTATCTGGTGGAGGTTCTTGCTTGTCCAGTCATCCAGCATTGGGTGTCAGGCAAGCAGCTGCGTGATGGGAGAAGATGAGAGAGAGAGAGAGAGATGGTGATGAGGTCGAACTGGGCATCATCAATGGACATATAGATACTGACACTATGTCTTGGGATAACAATGCAAGGATCAGCATGGAGATGTCAAATAGGAGGAGCAGAGGATAGATCCTTGGGGGACATCAGAGACAATGCTGTGGGAGAGGGAAGGGAAGCCATTGCAACTTCGTATTCTTTCATGGGATGTGGGCATCGCTGGCTAGACCATATTTTACCCATCTCTAATTATCCCTTAATAAGGTGGTGGTGAGCTGCCGCCTTGAACTGCTGCAGTCCATGTGGTATAGGTACATCCACAATGCTGTTAGGGAGGGAATTGCAGGATTTTAATCCAGCTTCAGTAAAGGAACTGCCGATATATTTGTGTCTCTGTGCCCTGTTTGAGAGCAGATTTCCACTCCATCTGACGAAGGAGCAGCACTCCGAAAGCTAATGGTATTTGCTACCAAATACACCTGTTGGACTTCAACCTGGTGTTGTTAAAACTCTTAGGAGACATTTCCAAGTCAGGATGGTGAGTGACTTGGAGGGAAACGTCCAGGTGGTGGTGTTCCCAGGTATCTGCTGCTCTTATCCTCGGTGGTAGTGGCTGGGAGTTTGAAGGGTGCTGTCTATGAAGCCTGGGTGAGTTGCTGCGCTGCAGTGTACCTTGTGGACTGTACATACAGCTGCCACTGTGCATCAGTCATGGAAGGTGGAAGTTGAAGGTAGGGATTGGCTGTCAATCAAGTGGACTGCTTTGTCTTGGATGGTGTGGAGCTTCTTGTTGGAGCTGCTTGTTGGAGCTGCAGTCATCCAGGCAAGTGGAGAGTATTCATCACACTCCTGATTTGTGACTTGTAGATTGGGGAGTCAGGAGGTGAGTTACCCACCGCAATATTCCTAGCCTCTGACCTGCTTTGGTAGACACAGTGTTTGTATGGCTAATCCGGTTCAGTTTCTGGTAACCCCCCCCCCCCCCAACTCCCAGGAGATGGATAGTGGGGGATCCAGCGATGGTAACGCCATTGAGTGTCAAGGAGCAATGGTTAGATTCTCTCTTGTTGGAGATGGTTATTATCTGGCACTTGCATGGTGCGAATGTTACTTGCCTCTTATCAGCCCAAGCCTGGATATTGTTGAGGTCTTGCTGCATTTGGACAAAGATTGCTTCGGTATCTGAGTCGTCGCGAATGGTTCTGAACATTGTGCAGTCATCAGCGAACATCCCCACTTCTGACTTTATGTTGGAAGGAAGGTCATCGATGAAGCAGCTGAAGATGTTTGGGCCTAGAACACTACCCTGGGATGATTAACCTCCGACAACCACAACCATCTTCCTTTGTGCCAGGTATGACTCCAACCAGCGAAGGATTTATTTCCCCCGATTCCCATTGACTCCAGCTTTGCTCGGGCTGCTTGATGCCACTCAGTCAAATGCTGCCCTGATGTCAGGGACAGTCGTTCTCGCCTCACCTCTTCGGCTCTTTTGTCCATGTTTTAACCAAGACTGTAATGAGGTCAGGAGTTGAGTGACGCTGGTGAAACCCAAACTGAGCCTCACTGAGCAAGTTATTGCTGAGTAAGTGCTGCTTGATAGCACCGCTGATGACACTTTGCTGATGATTAAGAGTAGACTGATGGGGCAGTAATTGGCTGAACTTGTTCTGATTCTTGTATGCTGGACATACCCAGGCAATTTTCCACCTATCTGGGTAGATGCCAGTGTTGTAGCTGCACTGGAACAGCTTGGCTAGGGGGAGCGGCAAATTCTGGAGCACAAATCTTCAGGGCTATTGCCGGAATATTGTCAGGGCCCAAAGCCTTTACGGTGTCCAGTTCCTTGATATCACATGAAATGAATCGAATTGGCTGAAAACTAAAGTAAAGATAAAGTTTATTTATTTTGGCACTAATTAGGGCGGCACGGTAGCACAGTGGTTAGCACTGCTGCTTCACAGCTCCAGGGTCCCGGGTTCGATTCCCAGCTCGGGTCACTGTCTGTGTGGAGTTTGCACATTCTCCTCGTGTCTGCGTGGGTTTCCTCCGGGTGCTCTGGTTTCCTCCCACAGTCCAAAGATGTGCGGGTTAGGTTGATTGGCCAGGTTAAAAATTGCCCCTTAGAGTCCTGGGATGTGTAGATTAGTGGGTAAATATGTGGGGGTAGGGCCTGGGTGGGATTGTGGTCGGTGCAGACTCGATGGGCCGAATGGCCTCCTTCTGCACTGTCGGGTTTCTATGAACTCTATGTCACAAGTAAGGCTTACATTAACACTGCAACAAAGTTACTGTGAAATTTGAAGACTGACATCAATGATGCTGATTCTCTGGCTATGATTGGATGAGAATGGAACCACGCAAATGAAGTCTCACCCAACTTGTTGATGATGCAGAGGTATTGGAAGAGGATGGTGTGATTGACTGTATCAAAGGCTGAAGACTGGGCGAGGAGTCTTATCACAGTCACCTCAGACCCCAGAATAGAGAAATAGCTTCCTGCCCAGTAACTCACTCACTCATGGAAAAAATTCAGCAGGGCCAAATCTTGCCAAAAAACATATTTACCCTTGGATTTGCTCTGAACTAACATGAGTCAGAAGGATGTTGCTAGTGGGTATGAGTCATTAGTGCCAGTACACAGCAAGAAATGTGTGAACTTACTATTCCCCAACTTATCGCGATGGGGTTAAAAATATGCTTCAACCAGTGGCCACCATCACACCACAGGGTCTGTCCAGGGTCTGTACAGAGCCTGTCACTGCTGCAATACAACAATGTTATTTGAGTGTAATGTATTGTTTCTTTTGATGATGGAGAATTGGATGTACGTTGGGATAAAGATATGGAGAGTCAGTATTTCAATTGAATTTTGAGTGCTGTTAAACTGATTGGTTTTCAGTTTCAGTTGCCGCTTTGACTCTGTGTACCGCAGTGAGAGTTTGTGACAATAAGGGGAAGATCTTCTTGGAAACAACAGTCTGAGAGTTTCGAAATATCCTTAAATGGAAACTAGCTTGCTTACCTGTCTTGGTACAGCTCTGATTGCCCGTTGTGTTATAGTTTTTAAGCACTGCCCCAAATCCTCGGCTTGCTGTTTCGTGCTGCAGTGTGTGTGGGGCAGCTACTGATGTGAAGCTGCTGATTCACGACCGATATCTGGGCTGGCATCAAAAAATGAGGAAACGGAGAAACTGAGTGAAGGAACGCACTCTTCGAGCCTGCTCCGCCATTCAGTGTGATCATGGCTAATCCTCTATCTCATACTCCCACACTCTCCCAATTCCCCTCGAAACTTTTCGAGCTGACAAATCTCTATATTTCCTCCTCAAATATATTCAGTGACTTGGCCTCCACAACCTTAGAGTCATAGAGATTTACAGCATGGAAACAGGCCCTTCGGCCCAACTTGTCCATGCTGTCCTTTTTTTTAAACCCCTAAACTAATCCCAATTGCCCGCATTTGGCCCATATCCCTCTATACCCATCTTACCCAAGTAACCTTCTGTTGCAGATAATTCCACCACCCTGTGAGTGAAGAAATTCCTCCTCATCTCAGTCCTAAGTGGCCTCCCCTCCCCCCATCCTGGGGACTGTGACTCCTTGTTGTAGACCCTCCCCAGCAAGAGGAAGCAACATTCCTGTATCCAGTCTGTCCAACCCTGTTAGGATTTTCAATGAGATCCCCTCTTATTCTTCTTAATTCCAGCGAATACAGGCCCAGTCGACCCAATCTCTCCTCGCATGACAATCCCGTCATCCCAAGAATCAGCCCGGTGAATCTTCACTGCACTCCCTCTGTGACAAGTGAACCCTTTCTTTGATAAGGAGACCAAAACTGCGCACAATACTCCAGGTGCAGTCTCACCAAGGCCCTGTACAGCTGCAGTAAGACATCCTTGCTCCTGTACTCGGGTCCTCTTGCAATGAAGGCCAATTCATTGGAGGAAGATATCAGTGAGCGGGTCCAGAGGATGAACTCAGAACTGAGCAGAGACCATTTATACCAACGCCCCTGTCAAAGCAGCCAGTTGCTGCAGGAGTAGGTGTCTGCCATATTCTGAAATCTGTGCACTGTTCTGGGCACACATTACAAACGGGATATTCAGGCATGGGAAAAGGTGCATAAAGATTTAAGAGGATGATACCAAACTCAAAGGGCTATGAATATCCGGTAAGAATGAACAAGCTGGAACTCGCTTCTCACAGAGAGGGAGAAGGCCGAAAGGTCTTTAAAACTTTAAAGGGCTTTGATGTGGTGGACTGAAAGAAAATGGTTCAATTTGTGGGTGACCAGAACCAGGAACCATAAATTTAAAACGATCACTAATAAATCCAACAAGATGGGGCGGCACAGTGGTTAGCACTGCTGCCTCACAGCTCCAAAGACCTGGGTTCGATTCCTGGCTCGGGTCACTGTCTGTGTGGAGTTTTCACCTTCTCCTCGTGTCTGCGTGGGTTTCCTCCGGGTGCTCCAGTTTCCTCCCACAGTCTGAAAGACGTGCTGGTTAGTTGCATTGGCCGTGCTAAATTGCCCCTTAGTGTCCCGGGATGTGTACGTTCGAGGGATTAGTGGGGTAAATATGTGGGGTTACAGGGGTAGGATCTAGGTGGGATTGTGGACGGTGCAGACTTGATGGGCCGAATGGTCTCCTTCAGCACTAGGGATTCTATGAAGGAGTTCAGGAGAAACCGATTTACCCAGAGAGTGGTGAGCACATGAAACCTCCTGGTAGTAAACAGAAAATGCTTGAAGCAAACAGCGTAAGTGCATTGAAGGGGAAGTTGGATAGATGCATGAGGAAGGAAGGAATGGATGGAGTTAGATAAAGTGAGTTGGCCAAAGGTGTCTGTGTGCCAGTAGAAAATGCTGGAAAAACTCAGCAGGCCTGACAGCATCTGTGGAGAGAGAATAGAGCCAACGTTTTGAGTCTGGGTGACTCTCAGACCTGCTGAGTTTTTCCAGCATTTTCTGTTTTATTTTGGATTCCGGCATCCGCAATATTTTACGTTTAACTTAGTACCCTGACAGGATGGGTAAATTGGCCTGTTTCTGAGCTGTAACTTCTCTATGATGAAACAAGTTATTTGTTGAAGCTATGTTCTTTTTTGACTTTCTGGAATCTCCCGTTGAATTTATGGGCATGTGTCAGCGGGACACAGTTCAGTTTAGTTCCAGTGCATCGCACTGATAGAAACTCTTGTTACGATTGGGTACCCATGGAGAACCTTTGGGCTGATTTAGGGAAGATAATGGGGGTACATCTGCACTCTGATGTGACACAGTTTGTGACTGATCAGTGCGTCTACAGATTTGACAATCCCTCACTCCATGGTCGCTGCTTTTAGCTGGAAATAGCTGGTGTCAAATTTGTAACCATGCAGAAAAGACATTGAGGTCCTCAAACATTATCCCTGTGCTGCCTTAGGAGGCTGAACTATTTTCTACCCTGCTTGTTCAACATCCTTCGACTGGATATTAATCTGTGGAGTGCCTTGTGGATCACTCGTACATAGCAGAACTGATGTTGACCGAGGCTCCACTGGGTGAGAAGATAACTCCAAGCCCCCAACAGGCTGGAGAATGGAATGACAAATCAGCAAACCCCTCCAACAATTTCTAGCTGAGACCTGTTATCTCCAAGTATCAACTGAACCACTGAGAGTCGCAGCAGATTCTCAACCTGGAATGACCTGAGGAAAATGCCTCCCTCAGAGACAGCTGAATGAATCGAAGCTTCCTGTCTATTTACAAGCCTGTACAGGGAAACAGTGTATGCAACATTCCTCTATGCCCCTAATAGTATTGTAACTTTTTCTCATACTTAAATGGATTTTCACAATGCTTTTGCCTGGTTTTGAACCAGGGACCTTTTGTATGTAAAGCAAATGTGATAACCACTGCACCACAGAAACAGGGCACTAACCATATTGTATCAGATCAACATCACCTGTACAAATGCAGGATTAATTCTCATTGAACACCCATTTTTTTGGATTGTTGCTGGATTTAAATACAAAAGCCAATCCTGAGATTGAGTTCAAAAAGAGTCATGCAAACTTGAAATATTAACACTGCTTCTCTCTCCACAGATGCTGCCAGACCTGCTGAGTTTATCCAGCATTTCCTGTTTCTGTATGTGATTATTGTGTTTAGTTGTGGAATTCTGCCAGTGTTTTTAAATCCTGAGCCTTCACCCCTTTTCCTAGCGAGTCCTCTGCTGAGATTATTGACACTGCATTCCCTCCGTGGCTGTATTAAACGGTGCGGGGGTTTTTGCAACGGTTACACGCTGGCGGGTAGGACCCAGCTCGGGGAGGCTGCGAGACTGGAGAAATGTGAGAGGGTTCGACTCAAAGCAGAGAGCCACCTAACGCTGGCACACAAGGAGCACGGTGGCACAGTGGTTAGCACTGCTGCCCCACAGTGCCGAGGACCTGGGTTTGATTCCGGCCTCGGGTCACTGTCTGTGTGGAGTTCACACGTTCTTCCCATGTCTGCGTGGGTTTCCTCCCACAGTCCAAAGATGTGCGTTAGGTGGATTGGCCATGCTAAATTGACCATAGTGTCAGGTGGTTTCGCAGGGTAAATGTGTGGGGTTACAGGAATAGGGCCTTGGTGGGAATATGGTCGGTGCAGACTCAATGGGCCGAATGGCCATCTCCTGTACTTTAGGGATGCTATGACTTACGAGCAGCATTAAGTAGCCTTTGCCATCCCCTTAGTGGAGAAATGTTGACGTTTCTGAAGAGGCATCAGATCTAACTGTGCTTCTGTTCCACTCTGCGGTTCTAAAGTCGCTGATTCTGACTGAACATGGATACAGAATGATTTCTCCCTCGTGAATCTGTTGTGTGTTCCCATTTGTTGGAAGGAGCAGGTTTACTCAGACTGGATCTTGGAGTTAAAAATGCTCAGCTCCTTCCCTCCCCAATCTGAGTAAAAGTTTATTTATTAGTTGCAAATAAGGCTTACATTTACACTGCAATGAAATTCCCCTCGTTGCCTGTTTGGATACACCCGAGGGAGAATTTAGCACGGCCAATGCACCCGAACCAGCACGTCTTTCAGACTGTGGGAGGAAACCGGAACACCCGGAGGAAACCCATGCAGTCACGGGGAGAACATGCAGACTCCGCACAGACAGTGACCCAAGCCGGGGATCCCTCGAGCTGTGAGGCAGCAGTGCTAACCACTGTGCCAAATGCCATACTGTTGTCAGGTGGATAGTTACATTCTGGGTCCTGGGGTTTGAGTGATGTGAAGGATCTGACGAAGCCTATGACATGGAACAAGGGGTCATGGGGCCCTGGGGTGAGAGCAGTCAAATATTGTTCAAACGTTAAATCAGAAAGCTGTGTCACTGGACAGTTCCAGTTCCCTAGCAATATCTTACAGAATGACCTTGCACATGAATAGAAGCATTTAATTGGATTGACGGCCTGGGAGCAATCTGACCAGCTCCAGTTCTGATGAACAATTGACCAATGACACGGGAGAGAGTAATCAGTCCTCTTCCTGTCAGCTCGCAATGCTGTTCAGGTGCATTTAGCTTGACTCTGGCTCTGTAAACATGGAGTTACCCACACAGAGTCTGGCGTTCGGAGATAACACTGAATTCACGCTCACCTAAACTTTAATCTGACAAAAATTCACAGTCAATTATTCCGGCTGATTTCAGATCTCTGGCAGCAAGGTGGCACAGTGGTTAGAACTGCTGCCTCACAGCGCCAGGGACCTGGGTTCGATTCTCGACTTGGGTCACTGTCTGTGTGGAGTTTGCACGTTCTCCCCGTGTCTGTGTGTGTTTTCTCTGGGTGCTCTGGTTTCCTCCCACAGTCCAAAGATGTGTGGGTTAGGTTGATTGGCCATGCTAAATTGACCCTAGTGTCAGGGGATTAGCAGGGTAAGTATGTGGGGTTATGGGAATAGGGCCAGGGTGGGATTGTGGTCGGTGCAGACTCGATGGGCTGAATGGCCACTTCCTGCACTGTAGGGATTCTATGATTTCAAAAATCAATTAGATATAGTTCTTGGGGATAAAGAGATATGGGGGGGGGGGAAGGGGAACGTGCAGACTCCACACAGACAATGACCCGAGCCGGGAATCGGTCCCGGGTTCCTGGCACTGTGAGGCAACAGTGCTAACCACTGTGCCAAATGCCATACTGATGTCAAGTGGACAGTTACATTCTGGGCCCTGGGGTTTGATTGAAGGATCTGACGAAGCCTGTAACATGGAACAAGGGGTCAGGGTGGCATGGGGGCCTGGGGTGAGAACGCTCAAATATTGTTCAAACATTAAATCAGAAAGGTATGTCACTGGACGGTTCCACTTCCCCAGCAATATCTTACAGAATGACCATGCACATGAATAGCAGAGAAGCACTGGATTCATGGCTTGGGAGCAATCTGACCAGCTCCAGTTCTGATGAACAAAGCAATATGGGAGATCAGGATATTGAATTTGATGATCAGCCATGATCAAAATGAATGGCTGAGCAGACTCGAAGGGCCGAATGGCCTATTCCTGCTTCTAGTTTCTATGTTCCAAAGAGGAGCTTGCTTCCTGCTGGAGTTACACAGCAACTGCTGCCCTGCTGCCACTACGCCACAGGTATTGCACCTTTGATGCCACCGGCTGTTCTCCCTTTGAAGTGGAATCCCATGTGCTGTTTCAAACGCTACACTTCCACGGTCCAGCAAAGCTGTGTATTTGTGTTAAAATATAGAGTATGGAGCTGTCTAAGCAGACAGCTTAGAAGTCAGCAGTTAGCTGCTCCCACTGCCCGGCTGCACTGCGCTGGGTGCAAGTATAGACAGTTACATGGGTAAGATGGGTATAGAGGGGATATGGGCCAAATGCGGGCAATTGGGACTAGCTTAGGGGTTAAAAAAAAAGGGCGGCATGGACAAGTTGGGCCGAAGGGTCTGTTTCCATGCTGTAAACCTCGATGACTCTGAGATTTGGACCTCGAGAATGAAGCTGCTTTGTGATATCTGTATCAAGTGAAGAGGGAGAGAAAGACCTAAAGTGTTGAAGAAAGTCGTGCATAATTTCTAACAGACCTTAATGAAGGCTGAAAGTTCAGTTTGAAGGCGTAATAAATCTGTGTATGAACGGAACAGCTTTTAATTTAAAGTTCCGTCGCACCGTGCAACCTCGGTATGAACGTAAGATTCCAAATCGGGGATCTAGGGCGGCCGGCTTCTCCACGGGCCTGTTGTGGTCGCGCCTCTTGTAAAAACCCTTTGAATCCCTTGTTTAATTTGTGATATAACTGTGGAGCAGTCTTTAACTGGGTTTTATAAAATGAGCCGCAATGATCTTGGCAGCAAAGATTGATGGTTTACTTCACCAATTTAGTTGAAGAATGTTTGTTCTAAATGCGGAAGTGGAAATCTGCTGCCAAGGCGTTGTTTGAAATCTGTTTGCTTGGTGATTTTCTTCCAGGTGGATATGAGCTTGAAAACCCCTGAAGTGAGGCCACAAAATGACATGTCCCTTACCCTCCCCGCCCCATCCTGAACCCTAATGGTGCAGCAACTGCAGTGTTTTAATGCTAAGCCCAGGAACCAGGGGGGGCAGGGAAGGGGTAACTTTCGAGCGAACCCAAAGCCTGGTTATTTATCAGTAAAACTATAGCTGTATCTTGCACTCGAGATATCAGAATAGCAACACTCTATCACAGTGATCCTTCAGATAAGGAGGTGTTGAGTATGGTGGAAAAACTGACTCTACGTCTAAAAAAGGCACCAAGCATGATGACAAACAAGATTGCATGTCTCTAGATTTATTTTGTCTTTTTTAAATAGTCATCGAGGTTTACAGCATGGAAATAGGCCTTTCGGCCCAACGTGTCCATGCCGCCCTTTTTTTTTTAAACCTCTAAGCTGATCCCAATTGCCTGCATTTGGCCCATGTCCCTCTATACCCATCTTATCCATGTAACTACCAAAATGCTTTTTAAAAGATAAAACTGTACCCGCCTCTGCTAATACCGCTGGCAGCTTGTCCCAGACACTCGCCTTGAACCAGAGAAAAAAAAGTCCCAGTCTATCCAGCCTCTCCTTATAACCCAAGCCATCAAGTCCCGGTAGCATCCTAGTAAATCTTTTCTGCACTCTTTCTGGTTTAATAATATCCTTTCTATAATAGGGTGACCAGAACTGCACACAATATTCCAAGTGTGGCCTTACCAATGTCTTGTACAACTTCAACAATTTTCTGACCGATGAAACCAAGCATGCCGAATGCCTTCACCACTCTGTCCACCTGTGACTCCACTTTCAAGGAGCTATGAACATAGACCCCTAGATCTCTTTGTTCTGTAACTCTCCCCAACGCCCTACCATTAACTGAGTAAGTCCTGCCCTGGTTCAATCTACCAAAATGCATCACCTCGCATTTGTCTCAATTAAACTCCATCTGCCATTCATCAGCCCACTGGCCCAATTGATCAAGATCCCGTTGCAATCGGAGATAACTTTCCTTACTGTCCACTATGCCACCAATCTTGGTGTCATCTGCAAACTTACTAACCATGCCTCATATGTTCTTATCCAAATCATTAATATAATGCACCCTGATGATTCCTTTGACATTTTTATTGTCTATTTTGAGGTTGACTTGGTAGATGAGTGGGATTTTCACAATCGCAGGAACCAGCTGGCCACCCACGGGCTGTGTGTAACTCCGTAATGGGTCAGGACCCTTTAGCTATGATTAGCTGACGCTGAAAGACGTGAGGAAGGCACTTAATAAACTTTTTCATGATTGCCCTCCTGGATTACTTGTGGATTTGTTTGAGTTTTCACAGTATATTTTGTGTCTGTGTGTCCGTCCGCTGTTGTTTCTGGTTTGAAGTTTCAGACTTGAACGACTGCTGCCTACATACCATTTCTCCAATCACTCAGGCTGTGGTTCATTTGTTCCAAGTATTTGTCCAGATTAAAGTGCTCATTTTTGATGTTCTTTTATTTATATTGGTGTTGTCACAAAGGCGAACATTTATTGCCAATCCCAAACTGGCCTTGTAAAAACGGAACTGCATGTTTTCAGGACAGCCTCAGTGTTTATTACAGGCCGTGGAATCACTCATTATAGAAGGAGGAGCCTTCAACACCATTATTCCTACGAGACTCATCTCTGAACTTCGTGGCCTGGGGCTCGGCTCCTCCCTGTGCAACTGGATCCTAGACCTCTTAACACAGGCCGCAATCAGTAAGGATAGGCAACAACATCTCCACGATCATCCTCAACACCGGTGCCCCACAAGGCTGTGTCCTCAGCCCCCTACGATACTCTGACTGTGTGGCCAAATTCCCCTCCAATTCGATTTTCAAGTTTGCTGACGACACTACGGTAGTGGGTCGGATCTCAAACAACGACGAGGCACAAAGAACAATACAGCACAGGAACAGGTCCTTCGGCCCTCCAAGACTGCGCCGCTCATGTGCCCAACTAGACCATGCGTTTGTATCCTCTATTCCCAGTCTGTTCATGTGGCTATCCAGATAAGTCTTAAACGATCCCAGCATGTCCGCCTCAATCACCTTGCTTGGCAGTGCATTCCAGGCCCCCACCACCCTCTGTGTAAAATACGTCCCCCTGACATCTGTGTTGAACCTTGCCCCCCTCACCTTGACCCCTTGTGTTCGTCACCTCCGACCTGGGAAAAAGCTTCCCACTGTTCACCCTATCTATGCCCCTCGTAATTTTATACACCTCTATTAGGCCACCCCTCATCCTCCGTCTCTCTAGGGAGAACAACCTGTTTACCCAATCTCTCCTCATAACTAAGACCCTCCATACCAGGCAACATCCTGGTAAACCTCCTCTGCACTCTCTCCAAAGCCTCCACGTCCTTCTGGTAGTGTGGCGACCAGAACTGGATGCAGTATTCCAAATGTGACCCAACCTACATTCTATACAGCTGCAACATCATATGCCAACTTTCATATTCTATGCCCCGTCCAATAAAGGCAAGCATGCCATATGCCTTCTTGACCACCCTCTCCATCTGTGCTGCCACCTTTAAGGATCTGTTCAGGAATCAGTTGTTCAGGAACAGTTCAGGAATGAGATAGAGAATCTTGTGAATTGGTGCAGCAACAATAATCTCTCCCTCAATGTCAACAAAACGAAGGAGATTGTCATCAACTTCAGGAAGCGTAAAGAAGAACATGCCCCTGTCTGCGTGAATGAGAACGAAGTAGAAATGGTCAAGAGCTTCAAGATTTTAGTTGTCCAGATCAGCAATAACCTGTCCTGATCCCTCCATGCGGATGGTATAATTAAGAAAGCCCACCAATGCTTCGACTTTCTCAGGAGGCTAAGGAAATTTGGCATGACCGCTGCGAATCTCACTAACTTCTACAGATGCACCATAGAAAGCATTCTTTTTGGTTGTATCATAACTTGGTATGGCCTCTTTTTGCCCAAGACCACAATAAACTACAAAGGGTCGTGCATGAAGCCCAATCCATCACGCAACCCAGCCCCCCATCCATTGACTCCGTCTACACTTCCCATTGCCTCAGAAAAGCAGCCAGCATAATCAAGGACCCCACACACCCCGGACATTCTCTTTTCCACCTTCTTCTACCGGAGAAACAATACAAAAGTCTGAAGACCCGTACCAACCAACTCAAAAACAGCTTCCTGCTGCCATCAGACTTTTGAAGATGATCTTTCTCTACCCCCCATCTATGACTGTTAAGGCTTCATTCTGCACACCTTCTGTATGAATGGTATGCTTTGTATAGCACGCAAGAAACAATACTTTTCACTGTATACAAATACATGTGACAATAACAAATCAAATAAAAAAAGGACATTCAGCCCGTTGTGCTGTGCTGGTCATTGAAAGAGCTTTCCAAGTTAATCTCATACCCTCTGAATTTCTCCCCTTAAAGCATTTTGATTCCCCTTTTCAGAGTTATTATTGAATCTGCTTTCATCGCCCTGTCGGGCATTGCAATTCAGGCCATCGTAACAGAGTGTGAAAACAAAACACCACCTGCAGCGGTGATTCTTTTGACTTAAATCTGTGGATTCGAAAGTGACCCGGAAAGACAAGCTTGGACACCTTTACATCATCGGAGTCAACAAATCCTCCAAGTTGCATCTGCTAATCTCATCTTCAGGACAATGGACAGTATTCCTTGCTGGTCCCTCCCTCTCTGAATTAGAGTTTTCCTCCAAGCCTTCACTTCCAGTCAGCCCTGGAGTAGTTGTGTTATCTGAGGGTTTTGGGAGTGATGGGAAGAATGTTTGGTGTGTGAGCTGCCTGCCCAGACTGGATTGATGCAGTGGACGGTATCAGGCCAGGAGTGAACTTTCTCTGTGATATCCTTCTCCTCTGTTTTCAAACAATAACTGCTGTAATTTAGTTCCATGCAGTTTTCTCAATGTTGCTTTGTTTTATCCGGGCAGTGACGACCCTGTGACTCACATTCTGGAATTATCCAAACAGTGATGACCCTGTGACCTCACATTCCGGAACTATCCAAACAGCGATGACCCTGTGACCTCACATTCCGGAACTATCCAAACAGCGATGACCCTGTGACCTCACATTCCGGAACTATCCGGACAGTGATGACCCCGTGACCTCACATTCCGGAACTATCCAAATGTCTGCTGAACCCCTAATCTGCATTTCTATCTATTTTACAGACGCACAGATATTCTGAGTGCCAGCAAATGGTTTTCCACATTGCTGTTGACTTAGGATAGGCTACTTCCTATCATTAGACTAGGATTGAGTTAAGTTTGAGAAAACGTTGAGGAAAGGTGAATGACTGGAAGTTAGTAAATGTGCAGTGTGTATCTTGATTGATACCAGGCATGCCGGTAACTGTTGTCTCCTTGTTGCCATTGGAAAGAGCTAAGACCGGGGAGAGCTGTTCGGAGAAGGGAGAGCCATTGGCCTGAGTTGTCATGGCCTGGGCTAGATTGGTAGGAATTTTGATCCAAGCAACTTGTATATCAGATCTGTTCTGTGGCAGGGCAAACCAGGAGCGGGACAATCTATTCTGATGCAGACAGCATACCCTCCTTCCTTTTATACACCCTCTTTTCCTGCAGAGCCCTCTCTCTCGGATGTTGCTGGCCTGGAGCCTTCCACTGCCAACGTCACAAGGGCATTGATTAATTAGTTGTGGTCACTGTGCAGAAGAAAATGTGACATACGTCAGCCCTGTATGCTTGGATGTTACATGCATGATGTATAGCTTGCAGACTTATACTTGGACACAGTTTAAAAAAGATCCTAAAATCAACCACAGAAGGTCAAACCGTACTGAGCAATGGGTGGGGTTAGTTTGAGTACTGGCTTGGCACGTTTCCCACAATGGGGAAACATAGAATTCGCACAGCCAGAGCTCTCCGAATGACAAAATGCAGAGATTAAACTGAAATGGAGAAAGGAAGATTTGATTTGATTTATTATTATCATATGCATTGGGATACAGTGAAAAGTATTTTTATTTGTGCGCAATACAGACAAAGCATACCATTCATAGATTACATAGGGGAGAAGGAAAGAAGAGGGTGCAGAATGTAGTGTCACAGTGTATAGAGAAAGATCAACTTAATAAAAGGTCGACAATGTCAGAGATTTAAAGAAAGTTTAAAGGAGTTAGAGTTAAGTTTTAAGGGTATGGAACGAGAAGAAAAATGGACTTAAATATTAAGTTCATAATTCAGTAATGAACTATGGCACAAAGACACAGAAGTCTTTTGTTCGTATAGAACTAATAAAGGATCAATCAAAGGAAGGTTAGATTTAATGAAGGACCAAAACAAGGGTCTTGGCTGTGGAGGGAGAGAGCATGGCTGTTTATTAACTGAGGACAAGTGTAAGTTGGTAGGACGTCAGGACCAGCACATTCCTGTAAGGATGAAGGATAAGTGTGGCAAGTTCTGGGAACCTTGGATAACGAGAGATATTGTGAGCCTAGTCAAAGAGAAAAAAGAAGCATTTGTCAAAGCTAGGAGGGTGGGAACACACGAAGCAAGTGTGGAATACAAGGAAAATAGAAAGAAACTGAAGTAAGAAGGGCAAAAAGGGGTCATGAAAAAGCATTGGCCAGAAGGATTAAGGAAAGTCCCAAGGCTTTTTATACATATATAAAGAGCAAGAGGGTAACCAGGGAGAGGGTTGGTCCACTCAAGGACAAGGGAGGGAATCTATGCGTGGAGCCAGAGGAAATGGGTGAGGTATTAAATGAGTACTTTGCGTCAGTATTCACCAAAGAGAAGGACTTGGTGGATGATGAGTCTGGGAAAGGATGCGTAGATAGTTTGAGTCATGTTGAGATCAAAAAGGAGGAGGTATTGGGGTTCTTGAGAAATATTAAGAACATAGAACACAGCGCAGTACAGGCCCTTCAGCCTTCGATGTTGCGCCGACCTGTGAAACCAATCTAAAGCCCATCTAACCTACACTATTCCAATATCATCCATATGTTTATCCAATGACCATTTAAATGCCCTTAATGTTGGCGAGTCCAATACTGCTGCGGGCAGGGCATTCCACGTCCTTACTACTCTGAGTAAGGAACCTACCTCTGACATCTGTCCTATATCTATCACCCCTCAATTTAAAGCTATGCCCCCTCGTGCTAGCCATCACCATCCGAGGAAAAAGGCTCTCACTGTCCACCCTATCTAAGGTAGATAAGTCCCCAGGGCCTGATGGGATATAGCCCAGAATACTGAGAGAGGCAAGGGAAGAAATTGCTGGGGCCTTGAGAGAAATCTTTGTATCCTCACTGGCTACAGGGGAGGTCATGATGTGGAGATGCCGGCGTTGGACTGGGGTAAACACAGTAAGAAGTCTAACAGCACCAGGTTAAAGTCCAACAGGTTTATTTGGTAGCAAAAGCCACTAGCTTTCGGAACAGGCTGTTCCTTCATCAGGTCCCACCCACCTGACGAAGGAACAGCCTGTTCCGAAAGCTAGTGGCTTTTGCTACCAAATAAACCTGTTGGACTTTAACCTGGTGTTGTTAGACTTCTTACAGGGGAGGTACCAGAGGATTGGAGAATAGCCATTGCTGTTCCTTTGTTTAAGAAGGGTAGCAAGAATAATCCAGTTAATTACAGGCCGATGAGCCTTGCGTCAGTGGTAGGGAAATTATTGGAGAGGATTCTTTGAGACAGGATTTATTCCCACTTGGAAATAAGTGGACGTATTAGTGAGAGGCAACATGTTTTTGTGAAGGGGAGGTCATGTCTCACGAACTTGATCGAGTTTTTCGAGGAAGTGACGAAGTTGATTAATGAGGGTAGGGCAGTGGATGTTGTCTATATGGGCTTCAATAAGGCCTTTGACAAGGTCCCTCATGGCAGACTGGTACAGAAGGTGAAGTCGCATGGGATCAGAGGTGAGCTGGCTACGTGGATACAAAACTGGCTCGGTCAAAGAAGACAGAGGGTAGCAGTGGAAGGGTGTGTTTCTGAATGGAGGGCTGTGACAAGTGGTGTTCCTCAGGGATCAGTGCTGGGACCTTTGCTGTTTGTAATATGTATAAATGATTTGGAGGAAAATGTAACTGGATTGATTAAGTTTGCGGACAACACAAAGGTTGGTGGATTTGCGGATAGCGATGAGGACCATCAGAGGATACAGCAGGATATAGATCAGCTGGAGACTTGGGTGGAGAGATAGCAGATGGAGTTTAATCCGGACAAATGTGAGTAATGCATTTTGGAAGGTCTAATACAGATAGGAGATATACAGTAAATGGCAGAACCCTTAAGAGTATTGATAGGCAAAGGGATGTGGGTGTAGAGGTACACAGGTCACTGAAAGTGGCAATACAGGTGAAGAAAGTAGTCAAGGCATATGGCATGCTTGCCTTCATCGGCCAGGGCATTGAGATAAAAATTGGCAAGTCATGTTGCAGCTTTATAGAACCTTAGTTGGGCCGCACTTGGAATATACTGTTCAATTCTGGTCGTCATACTATCAGAAGGATGTGGAGGCTTTGGAGTGGGTAGAGAAAAGATTTACCAGGATGTTGCCTGGTGTGGAGGGCATTAGCTATGAGGAGAGTTTGAAGAAACTTGGTTTGTTCTCACTGGAGCGACGGAGGTTGAAGGGAGACCTGATACAAGTCTCCAAGATTATGAGAGGCATGGACAGAGTGGATAGTCAGAAGCTTTTTCCCAGGGTTGAAGAGTCAATTACTAGGGGGCATAGGTTTAAGGTGCGAGGGGCAAGGTTTAAAGGAGATGTACGAGGCAGATCTTTTACACAGAGAGTGGTGGGTGCCTGGAACTCGTTGCCGGGGAGGTAGTGGAAGCGGATACGGTAGTGACTTTTAAGGGGCGTCTTGACAAGTACATGAATAGGATGGGAATAGAGGGATGAGGTCCCTGGAAGGAGAGGGGGTTTTAGTTCAGTTGGGCAGCATGGTCAGTGCAGGCTTGGAGGGCCGAAGGGCCTGTTCCTGTGCTGTAATTTTCTTTGTTCTTTGACTTTGCATCTGTCTTCAGCAAAAATGTTGCTGCCAGTGTCACTGGTGGTTACAGAGACAATGCGGTGGGGGAAATAGATAAATAAGAGCTATTTACCAAGTCAATAGTGCTCACCATTGGAACTAGGAGGTGTAGGCCAATCGGCCCCTCCAGCCAGCTTGATTAGGTTATGGCTGATTAGATGGCAGCCTCAACCCAACTTTCCTGTCTACCCCCAACATCCTTCAACCCCACTGTTAATTAAGAATCTGTCTAACGCGAGTAGAAAAGTCACCCAGTCTGCAACATGCAATAGACAGAACTAAGTGATCTCTCAATTAACAGATTAGATCCAACCACATCCAGTCCTGCCACATCCAGTCATGAATGGTGGTAGACAATTAAACAACTCGATGCAGGAAGAGGCTCCAGAAAACATCCCCATCCTCAATGATGGAGGAGCCCCGCGCATTAGTGCAAAAGATAAGACTTGAAGTATTCGCAGCAATCTGCAGCCAGAAATGCCGAGTGGATGATCCATCTCGGCCTCCTCCAGAGGTTCCCAGCATCTCAGATGTCAGTCTTCAGCCAATTTAGTTCACTCTACGTGATGTCACAAAATGGCTGAAGGCACTGGATACTGCAAAGGTTATGGGCCCTAACAAGGTTCTGGCAATAGTACTGAAGACTAGTTTGTCCAGAAAATACCAGTCCCTCGCCAAGCTGTTCAGCATAGCTACAACACTGGCATCTACCCAACAATGTGGAAAATTACCCAGGTATGTCCTGTACACAAGAAACAGGACAAATCCAACCCAGCCAATTACTGCCCCATCAGTCTACTCTCGATCATCAGTAAAGTGACAGAAGGGGTCATTAATAGTGCTACCAAGCAGCACCTGCTCAGTGACGCCCAGTTCGGGTTTCGCCAGGGTCACTCAGCTCCTGATCTCATTACAGCCTTGGTTCAAACATGGATAAAAAGAGCTGAACTCTACTGTTGTGGTGAGAGTGACAATCCTTAACATCAAGGCAGCATTTGACCGAGTGTGGCATCAAGGAGCCCTAGCAAAACTCGAGCCAACGGGAATCGAGGCGGGGGGAATATCTCGACTGGCTGGAGTGATACCTGGCACAAAGGAAGATGGTTTGATTATTGGAAGTCAGTCATCTCCGCTCCAGGACATCACTGCAGGAGTTCACGGGGTAGTGTCCTAGGCCCAACAATCTTCAGCTGCCTCATCAATGACCTTCCTTCCATCACAAGGTCAGAAGTGGGGATTTTCGCTGATGATTGCACAATGTTCAGCACCATTCGCAACTCCTCAGATACTGAAGCAGTCCATATCCAAATGCAGAAAGATCTGCACAACATGCAGGCTTGGGCTGACAAGTGGCAAATAACATTTGCACCACGCAAGTGCAAGGAAATGGCGATTTCCAGCAAGAGAGGATCTAACCATTGCACCTTCACATTCAATGGCATTACCATCGCTGAATC
The DNA here is from genome assembly GCF_964213995.1 of Mustelus asterias. NCBI lineage: Eukaryota > Metazoa > Chordata > Chondrichthyes > Carcharhiniformes > Triakidae > Mustelus > Mustelus asterias. The sequence continues at coordinate 24,767,494 of NC_135819.1, forward strand.
CCCCACTATCAACATCACAGCGCCAGGGACCCGGTTCAGTTCTGGCCTTGGGTGACTGTTCACCCAAGGTTTGAACAGTCTGAGTTTGCACGTTCTCCCCGTGTCTGTGTGCGTTTCCTCCGGCTGCTCCGTTTTCCTCCCGCACTCCAAAGATGTGCAGGTTAGATAGATTAGCCATGATCAATGCACAGGGCTAGGATGGGGGATTGGGCCTAGGGTTGGGTGCTCTTTCCGAGGGTTGGTGCTGACTCGATGGGCCGAATGGCCTCTTCTGCACTGTGGGGATTCTATGAGCCAGATCAAGTTACCTGAAGATGAGTGAGCAAAGCATCCAGGCTGGGAATGAGAAGAAGGTTTGCTTCAGGCTCTGGGTAATCATTGATTTTTTCTCTCCTAAACAGTTTTTGATCCTGATTGCTAGCCTGTTCCTAATTCCATTATTTTAATTTTCTCTTGGAATCTGCCATCTCGTACTTTCAAATATTTTTTAAAAATCCATGTGCTGTATGTTTCCACATTCTAGCGTATTTGTTAGCTCTTCAAAGACACAAACTGAATTTGTTATGTTTCATCTGTTTGTTGTCAGACTGCCCCACTAATTGTTCATGGCAAGGACACCCTTTCTATGTGGCACTTCACCATCAGAGACACACAAGTTGCTCCTTCACTTTAGAGTCGTGCTGGGATGTCTTTAAAAGTGGGTGGATTAGCAAAGCAGACTCAGGAGACGTTGTAGTTCCACAGGATGTTGACGTTACCCAGTTACAGAATCCAGAAACACTATTTGGCGATATTTACCTGTGACGGGTGTTTCTGCTGTCTCTTTTTTTTGTTGTTGCTGGCACTTCTCCTGTTGAGGGGGAATAATTATTTAAATACTTTGTATTTTGGCTGCTGCTTTTTCCGAACAGATCTCACCCCGTAGACGAATGAGTGAGGCTGGGTTTGCCATTCCTGTGTGTAGATTTGCAGAAGGTAGTTGTTGGAATGACGATAATTGTGGTTGAGGAAGCCCATTTGTCTGATGTACCGTCGTCACCATCGAGGAAGATCATAAAGTTGAAAGGCCGTAAAGCTCCCCTCCCCTCCCCCCACCCCTTCGCCCCACTGTTGCTGCACCCCGTTGGTTCTTCAGCAGTACTGAGTTTTTTCACTTGTGGTTCCTCATCCTGGAGTTTCTTCCTTCCATTGATCTCAGAAGAATTTTCAGATGTTCATCCTAAATTTGCCCATTACTGGCTTGACCTCAGTTGACCTTGTCCAGCTCTGAGAATTGAGCTTTCTGGATGTGGATTATTATCTGACCCATTGGACAGTGTGTCCCGTGAGGAGAAATAGCCGCTGAGGCGTCCAAGGAGATCGAAAAGGTCATTGTTGGACCACCCGTTCTTGCTCTCACCCAAAGAATTTTTCACGTCAAAATTCTATGTGGGGGAAATCGATTCTGCTTGAGTAGTGGAGTCGAATGTTTCAGCAAAGCTCGAACAGGGAAGACGAGAGATTGTGTGTGTGTCCTTGGCAAGAGTGAATTGATGGACCGTGAGAAGTTTCTTCATTCGTTCTTCTAATTTAGGCATTTTTTAAAAGAGAGAAGCTCACAAGGGAAAAATCTTCAATGTTTCTCCTGGGCTTTTACTGTCTTGTAGTTTAACTCTAGGAATATCCTGTCTTCTTCACTGGAGTAACCTGTGATATTTCACTGCTCACAATAGAACAAGGAGGAGGTTATGGCTGTACGGTTCCGGGAAGCAGACAGCATTGCTGCCATCGCTGAACTTCGCCAGCGTATTGCTGAACTGGAAATCCAGGTACAAATGATTACATCCTTGCACCGTGTCATTCAATTCATCTGCACCAACCGCATCCTTGTTACTTGTTGTCTTGTGGTCGTTCTCCCTGGCATATACTTCAGTAATAGCCATGCTATATCACTCTGACCAACCATCACTCTGCTCTTGCTGTGTCGGACAGTCTCGTGAACTTGCATCTGTCCGTTGTGGTTGTTCTGTCTCAGTTGTTTTCCTGTGCTCCGGTCACTTTCTGTACATCCGACACTTCTTGCCTTTTGCCATTCGCCCTGAGTTACAAGGACAATTATGCACTAAAAGAACGTCAATGGTTTGAAAAAGGGTCATGTATATGTTCTCTTTCTCATCTCATCTTCTCATCTTCTGTCTAGAATTTAATACCTACCTTTTAAAATTCCTCTGGATTGATATGAGCTTTGGGTTTAGCTGTCCACGCCCATTTGATTGTTTGCTGGTGTCATTGCGCACAATTGTTTATTGCAGTGTATGTATTTTTGGTTCATTGGGTGTCCATGTTTGAGAATGTCAGCGTGAACCACTAAGACCGCTCCCCAGTGAGAGGTAGCTCCTTCCTGCACCAGAACATTGGAGCTTGGGCCATGTGATTACCCCATCCAAGTGATTAACCAGAGCAAAGTTGCTCAAAGCCCTAGAATTTGTCTATTCGGAAAACTATTGACGTGAATTGGTGACTGTACCGGTGTCGATGCCAATTGGCTAGAAGGGTAAGTTACTCAATCACACCCATTTAGAATCATAGAATCCCTACAGTGCAGAAGGAGGCCATTTGGCCCATCGAGCCCTCACCGACAACAATCCAACCCAGGCCCCATTCTTGTGACGCTACATATTTACCCTGCGAATCCCCCTGACACTAAGGGGCAATTTAGCATGGCCAATCCACCTAACTCTCACATCTTTGAACACTTGAACCAGTGGTTGCAAGATGAAATATTAACCAAGGAGCTGTTGCTCGTTTCCACCTCCAGAGTGTACTATCCCATTCCAATGAGTAGCAAGCAGTGGAGGTACTTCCCAGATCTCCAGCCCATGCACCAGATGCTTGTCCTTCAGTGCAGTTTATGTGAATTTGATGTTAAATCTGAACTGATGGGAGTGAAAGAGAAGGGCAGTGAGGAATGCTCCCATCAAGCTGACTGTATCAATGGTGCTCTCTCCTCTGCTGCTGTTCCCCTTCCGTTCCAAGCTGCCATTATCGCCTCGCTCTTCAAACCCCACCCTCGACCCCTCTGTCCTTCCAGCTAACATCACTCCCTCTAATGTCATGCCGTCACTTCCAAAGTGCACGCCCGAAACTCCATGCTGGAAGCTACTCGGATTCTGCCTCTGCCTCGGACTGAAATGGGACCTGCTCAAAGGGGCGAATGACACGTTAATGATCGTGGCACGTTGTCCCCCCTCTGTCCTGCTGAGCTCGGCAGGTTCGATAAGTTTGGTTTATATTCCCTCAGCTTTAGAAAATGGAAGTTGTGTCACTTTGAGACTCCCACAAAAGGGATTCAATCAGTGGAAGATTCTTCTGCAGGGGTGGGGGTGGATTTAGAACAAGGGGGTACAATCTTAATATTGCAATGAGGTCATTTACAAGTGAAATCGGGAAGTACCTGGAACGCTTCCAGTAAAGTGCGATGGACACTGTGCCGTTTGACGTTTTCAAGAGAAATTAAAAGATTCTGATGTTTGGTGAGAGGACTGGATCAAAGGTGAGTTGAGGTACAGGTCAGCCATGCTCTCATTCAATGGTAGAACAAACTGGAGGAGCTGAATGCCCTACTTTGATTCTGATCATAATTAGCTACAGTAGTACAACACAAAAGAAAACCATTTGGCCCTATACAGCGCCTCTGTAAGACTGTACCCACTAAATCTCATTCCCTCTTCTTTCAGGTGGACATAAAAGATCTATTGAATTCCTACAGTGCAGAAGGAGGCCATTTGGCCCATTGATCTGCACTGACCCTCCAAAAGAGCACTTTACCGAGACCCACTCCCCCTGTTCTATCCCCACAGCCCTGCGCATTGATCTTTACCATGGCTTGCACATCCTTGGACTGTGGGAGGAAACCAGAGCACCCGGAAGAAACCCATGCAGACTCGGGGAGAATGTGCAAACTCCACACAGTCACCCAAGCTGGGAATCGAACCCTGGGTCCCTGGCGCTGTGAGGCAACAGTGCTAACCACTATGCCAAATGCCATACTGATGTCAGGTGGACAGTTACACTCTGGGTTTGAATGATGTGAAGGATCTGATGAAGCCTGTGGAACAAGGAGTCAGGGTGGCATAAGGGCACCTCATAGACTTAAATCGCCTCTTCAAAATCAGATAGCAAACAACACAGGCTTTTGTGCTTGTACAGGAGGCACATCAGGCAGAATGGTGGTACAGCAGTTAGCACTGCTGCCTCACAGCACCCTGGGTTCAGTTCCCGGCTTGGGTCACTGTGGAGTTTGGATGTTCTCCCCATATCTGTGTGGATTTCCTCTGTGTGCTCCAATTTCCTCCCACAGCCCTAATAGATGTGCAGGTTACTTGGATTGGCCATGCTAAATTCTCCCTCAGTGCCCCAAGATGTGTAGGTTAGGAGGATTAACAGAGTAAATATGCGGGGTTACAGGGCTAGGTCCTGGGTAAGATACTCAGTCAGAGAGATAGTGCAGACTCGATGGGCCAAATGGTCGCCTCCTGCACTGCACTGTAGGGATTCTATCTTGTTAATAGTCCTAGAGCTTTTTGAACACCTCTGGGGGGGGAGAGAGAAATCTTTTTAGAGAGAGAGAGCCAACTCTTTTAAACAGTTCCAGTCAGCAACTTCTCTTGATTAAAAAGTGAAACTAAAACACAGTCTTTCCTGCAAGCTTGGCTCCTCCCATTAATCACATGACTTTGTCAATCGTCCTATTAAAAACCCTACTCTGAAACCCCAAGGGAAACCTAAGTAAACAAAAATGCATTAACTCTGTTTGGACAAACACACCATTGGCGAAAATCAATCATTATCCTGCATTCTCAACATAGCGTTGCGGACAAATTGGCACCATGTAAAACAGAGCTGAATATCAAACATACCCCTTACAAGAAACATGATGATAAGTGCATTCCTTAAAGGCAGGGTATCATTGCACTAGTTACTGGCTCATTGACTCGTAAAGTGATTTTTCCCTTCTTAAAAGTGTTCACAATTTTGAATATCTTTTATCTGATTTCCCCCTACCACTGTATGTCGTGTGACACTGAGCCTCAGACAGATGCCAGGGCTGGGGGTTGGAATTGGTGGTTAGCGAATGGAGTTTGTAATGGACGCTGAAGACAATGGCTTCAGTCTTCCCAATATTAAATAGGAGGTAATTTCAGCCAGAGTAGAACTGGGCGTCGGAGATGCTGCCTGGGTCAAGAGACGTGATGATGCTGCAGTGTCGGGTGTTATCAACATACATGTGGTCAATGTCACTATTTTCAAATGGTGTTGCCTGTCTATGAGAAATAGGAGAAACCTAATTGGTACACAATATTTCAACAAAGCAGTTTTGACCATTTTAGCTGAAGAGATGCAGTGCAGTTTAAAAATTGAGAAATGTGAAAGATTTGTAGAGTTGCAGAGGGAATCGGTTGGACTTTGAAGAGAGACTTTGTAAAGCAAGTTTGAAATGCTCATGGGTGGAGCAGGAAGGCTTTGTGTTATGTTGCTGTTTAATCTGAGAATCTGTGCGATGTCTGACTCGAGTGAGAGCTGATGAGTCACTTGCTACATTCCTGTGTTTAGTACGCAGGCTTGTTCTTGTAACCACACATTGCATGCCCTGCACGATTATGAAATCGAGCCTCACTCATTCCACTGCTCCATTATGGAGCCCACTAGCTCAGAGAGGGACAAATGAATAAGCTGTGTAGTCATTTCCAATATATCACAAAAGATTTGAGAACCTATTCTGAGTGTTAGTAAATATAAAAGTTTAATCTAAAGTTATCTTACAAATCTGAACTGTACACACCATTTTGACTTGCGCACGCAATGACTTCCTGACCAAAACAGTAGAATGGAGGAAGAAACCAATCCTTTCCCAGCATCTAACAACCCCACTGAACTCCGAGGTTACTGAATCCATCTCACCTTGACTTTGAACAGCAGAATGAAAGAGGCGGAATTTGCATCTGGAAGCATAGAAAGTAGGATTAGATCTTTCGGCTCTTCAAGGCTGCCCCACCATTCGGTATGTTTCCCCTATCTCAACACTACACTCCTGCACTTTCGCCGCACCCCTTGATGCTTTTAGTGTCTAGAAATCCATTTCCTAAATATATACAATGATTCGGCCTTCACAGCCTTCTGTGGGTAGAAAATTCTGAGACTCGGGTTTTGAATCTTAATAAAGGATTGTATGAGGCGTGAGTTGGCTATGATGGACTGAGAAACGTTACTTAAAGGATGACCGTGGATAGGCAATGGCAAACATTTAAAGAGTGCATGGGTGAACTGCAGCGACTATTTATTCCCATCTGGTGCAAAAGTGAAATGGGAAAGTTGGCCAAACCATGGCTTCCAAGAGAAATTAGATTGTAACACACCCAAGGAAGAGGAATACTAATTGACCAGGAAAAAAACAAACCGACCTGAGGATAGGGAGCAGTTTAGAATTCAGCAGAGGACAAAGGGATTGATTAAGAAGGGCAAAATAGAATACGGGAGTAAGCTTGCAGGGAAGCTGACTGTAAAAGTTTCCACAGGTATGTGAAGAGCAAAAGATTGGTGTAGACAATGTAGATCCCTTACAGTCAGAAGCAGGGGAATTTATAATGGGGGACAAAGAAATAGCTGACCAACTAAATGCATACTTCGCTTCTGTATTCACAAAGGAGGACACAAATAACACGCCAGAAATGTTGGGGAACACATGTTTAATGAGAGGGAGGAACAGAAAGAAATCAGTGTTAGTAGAGGAATGGTGTTTGGGAAATTGATGGGATTGAAAGCTGATAAATCCCCAGGGCTTGATAATCTACATCCCACAATACTCATGTGGCCCTAGAAATAATGGATGCATTAGTGATTATCTTCCAAGATTCGATCGACTCTGGAACAATTTCTACAGATTGAAGAGTTGCTAATGTCGCCCCACTATTTAAAAAGGGAGGTTCTGAGAAAACAAGGAATTATAGACCAGTCAGCCTGACATCGGAAATGGAGAAAATTCAAGAGTCCATTATAGATTTTATAGCAGAGCACTTGGAAAATAGTGGTAGCGTCGGGCAGAGTCAGCATGGATTTATGAAAGGGAAGTCATGCTTGATGCAATTCTTCGTAACCAGTAGAGTTGATGAGGGGGAGCCAGTGGATGTGGTTTATTTGGACTTTCAGAAGGCTTTCAACCAAGTCCCACGTAAGAGGTTAGCGTGTAAAATTAAAGCACGTGAGATTGGGGGCAGTGTATTGAAATGGATGGGAAACTGGTCCAAATGGCAGGCAGTGACTAGTGGGGTGCCACAGGGATCAGTGTTGGGACTCCAGCTATTCACAATATATGTTAATGATTTAGATGAGGGAACTAAGTGTAATATCTCCAACTTTGTAGATGACACAAAACTGAGTGGGAGGGTGAGCTGTGAGGAGGATGCAGAGATGTTTCGGTACGATTTGGACAGGCTGAGTGAGTGAGCAAATGATTGGCAGATGCAGTAAAATTAAAGTTCACTTATTAGTCACAAGTAAGGCTTACATTAACACTGCAATGAAGTTAGTGTGAAATTCCCCTATGTGGATAAATGTGAGGTTATCCACTTTGGTAGCAAAAACAGGAAGGCAGATTATTATCTGAATGGCTATAGATTGAGAGACGGGGATTTGCAACGAAACCTGGGTGTCCTTGTGCACCAGTCGCTGAAGGTAAGCAGGCAGGTGCAGCAGGCGGTAAAGAAGGCAAATGGTATGTTGGCCTTTACAGTCGGAGGATTTGAGTACAGGGGCAGGGATGTGTTGTTGCAATTATACAGGGTCTTGGTGAAGCCATACCTAGAATATTGTGTGTAGTTTTGGTCTCCTTATCTGAGGAAGGATGTTCTTGCTATAGAGGGAGTGGAGAGAAGGTTTACCAGGCTGATTCCTGGGATGGCGAGACTGACATATGAGGAGAGGTTGAGTTGGTTAGGATTGTATTCGCTGGAGTTCTAAAGAGGGGGGAGCTCATAGAGACCAATCTAATTCTAACAGGACTAGACAGGGTGGATACAGGAAGGATGTTCACGATGGTGGGGGTGTCCAGAACTAGAGGTCACAGTCTGAGGATACAGGATAAAGTAAGATGAGGAGAAATTTCTTCACCCAGAGAATGGTCAGGCTGTGGAATTCACTGCCATAGAAAGCGGTTAATGCCAAAACATTGAATGCTTTCAAAAAAAGAGGTATAGCTCCTGGAGTGAAGGGGATCAAAGGATATAGGGGGGAAGATAAAATCAGGTTATTGAGTTGGGTGATCAGCCATGATCATAAATGAATGGTGGAGCAGTCTAGAAGGGCCAAATGGCCTACTCCTTCTAGTTTGTGTGTTTCTAATTCCACAGCTTCACCAACTTCTGAATTATCCATCCCATAGTTTGAGACTGTTACCCCTTTTTCTAAACCTCCCATCATTGGGAAACATCCCTGCACCAAGTCTGCCTAGTTACACGGGGCTGGATGTTCTCGGGGGCTTTGGACTCCGAGGTTGAGGTAACAGTGAATACTGGGCCCACACTAGCCGGCAGTGGAATCCACTCGACTGTTTTAACCACAGCTGGCTGACTGACCGTCCAATGAGGTCAGAGGTTGGGCTCGCCATGCTGCCCACGCAGTCACAGGGCCAGCAGCTGAGAAGGCTCAGCAGCAGCCCTGGGGGAGGGCGCTCACTTTCCGAGGCCCACAGGAAAACCTCGGGAGTACAACAGGTAGCTGAAGAAATGTTCAGATGGAAGGTGGGAGGAGAAACCCTGCAGACAGGTTCTTAGGCCCGGGTGCTCCCCTTCGCTGCCCGGGGCCTCCTGTTCGGTTGGTGAGAGGGTTCCAGATGTGCTGTTACTGGTAGTTGAGCTGGCAGCCTCGCCATGTAGCAGGAGGTCTCTGCTCTGTCGGAAAAATTCCAATGGCACTGTTAACAGAAAAGCAAGGTAAAAAACGTTTTAGTCACAAGTAAGGCTTACATTAACACAGAAATCATAGAAGCCCTACAGTACAGAAAGAGGCCATTCGGCCCATCGAGTCTGCACCAACCACAATCCCACCCAGGCCCTACCCCCATATCCCTACACATTTTACCCACTAATCCCTCTAACCTACGCATCTCAGGACACTAAGGGGCAATTTTAGCATGGCCAATCAACCTAACCCGCATATCTTTGGACTGCAATGAAGTTACTGTCAAATTCCCCTAGTCACCACACTCCGGCGCCTGTTTGGGTCAATGCACTTAACCAGCACGTCTTTCAGACTGTGGGAGGAAACCGGAGCACCTGGGGGAAACCCACGCAGACACGGGGAGAACGTGCAAACTCCACACAGACAGTGACCCGAGCTGGGAATCGAACCCAGGCCCATGGCGCTGTGAGGCAGCAGTGCTAACCATTGTGCCACCCCTGGAGCCTAACAGGGCATTCAATTATGTAAATAGGCTGCCGCTGCTCTCCATGTAATAGAACTCCCCAGTGGCTGGATGCTGGGATGAGTCCAACCCTGGCGTCTTTCACAGTGCTGGAACATTCCACAGCACTCTGCAGCCAGTGAAGTACTTTTCTGACATATAGTCACCATCGCCAATTCAGCAGCTAATATTCACACAGCAAGCTCCCACATTAAATGATGGGATAACTGACCATCGGCCTTTTATTCCCTGATAAATGTTAGCCGGGGAGAGAGCTGTCCTGTTCGCTCTATGGAGTGTGATGGGGTGGTTTCTCTCAGACACAGTCTCAATTTGACATCTCATCATGGGCCGGTTCCTCCGGCACTGCTGTGCTCCCTAAGCATTGCACCGGAGTTTCTGCTTTGGACTGAGGAATGAGGAGTGAATCCATAACTTGCTGACTCTGAGACAAGAGGTGCTGCCAAAACGTTGTGGCTGATGTTACACCTGATGTGGAGTAAGGCATTTTTCTATTTCACCCAAGACTGACCCAGCATGACAACTGTTCAATTTTATTATTAATTCATAGGACAGGGGCATCGCCAACTGGGCATTTATTGCCCATCCCTAGTTGACCTTGAACTGAGTGACTTGCTCGGCCATTTCAGAGGGCAGTTGAGAGTCAACCACATTGCTGTGGCTCTGGAGTCACATGTAGGCCAGACCGGGTAAGGACGGCAGATTTCCTTCCCCATAGGACATTAGTGAACCAGATGGGTTTTTCAGACAATCGACAATGGTTTCACAGCCATCAGTAGATTCTTAATTCCAGATATTTTTTATTGAACTCAAATTCCACCATCTGCCGTGGCGGGATTCGAACCCGGGTCCCCAGAACATTAGCTGAGTTTCTGGATTAATTGTCTAGTGATAATACCACTAGGCCATCGCCTCCCCTGTGTGGTTCACTGCATTGCTGCACTTAGCTTTGTAATAAGCTTCATATCGAGATGGGGTAAAGATGATTTTACACTGAAATTAGTGCTCTGTTTTCTCCGTCTCCCTTTCCCCTGCAGTAACATAGTAACACCAAGCTTTCAGAGCGTTTCTGTCAGGAGCAACGCTCTGAAAGTTTGTGCTACCAAATAACCTGTTGGACTTTAACCTGGTGCTGTGAAACCTCTTACTGTGCCTACCCCAGTCCAACGCCGGCATCTCCACATCATATCATAGTAAAGCATGTCCATTGACTCTCCCAGAAGCTGCAGTTGTCAGGAATTGAACCAGTCCCAGTCCTGGGAGCCGCTGGGTTTTGGGGCTGTGAGGGAAGTGTGGAAATCAGTGTTAATGTGGGACATTTGTCTAATCAGAGCGTGCAAACTGTTTCTAGATCAGTGATTTCAGCTCGGGTGATAATCAGTTGAGTCACTCACCACACAGACAGCGAGGGGGAGGTGTGCTGGTGAATCTGAAGTCACGCAAGCATGAAAGGCCACACTAGGTAGCGTTCTGAGTGTAATGGTAAGTGATCAGCTGCTCACTTGTGAACATCAGCGCTTATTGGGGAGTTTCGCATTAAGTATTAATAATACAGGAAATCAATGGAGAGCAGTTTATTTCAGGAAATGTGCAGAGTGGTTTTTTAACAGCAGAATACAGGAGTCGGTGTGAGGCCAGGGCAGTTACCCTCCTGAACCTGTTCTAGTCAATTAGGTCTTAGAACCAGGGGTCACAGTCGGAGGATTCGGGGTAGACCATTTAGGATGGAGATGAGGAGACATTTCTTCACCCAAAGAGTGGTGAGCCTGTGGAATTCATTACCACAGGAAGTAGTTGATGCCAAAACTTTGCTTGTATTCAAGAGGTGGCTGGATATAGCACTTGGGACGAATGGGATCAAAGATTATGAGGGAAAAAGCAGGGTTAGGCTATTTAGTTGGATGATCAGCCATGATGGTAATGAATGGCGGAGCAGCCTCGAAGGGCCAAATGGCCTCCTCCTGCTCCTATCTTCTATGTTTCATACTGCCAGCTAGAATGTGGGGATCAGTATGTGCAGTGCGGAGTGAGCTGGCTGACTCACTGGGGGATGGGGTGGGCATTGAGGATGCTGAAGGGGGAATTGAGGTGAGTTGAGGAGGGGGTTGAGGTGAGTTGAGGCGGGGGGGGATTGAGGTGAGTTGAGGCGGGGGGGGATTGAGGTGAGTTGAGGCAGGGGGGATTGAGGTGAGTTGAGGTGGGGGGAGGGATGAGGTGAGTTGAGGTGGGGGGAGGGATTGAGGTGAGTTGAGGTGGGGGGAGGGATTGAGGTGAGTTGAGGCGGGGGGGATTGAGGTGAGTTGAGGCGGGGGGGATTGAGGTGAGACGGAGGGGGTTGAGGTGAGTTGAGGAGGGGGTTGAGGTGAGTTGAGGAGGGGGTTGAGTTGAGACGAGGGGGATTGAGGTGAGTTGAGGCGAGGGGGGGATTGAGGTGAGTTGAGGCGGGGGGGATTGAGGTGAGTTGAGACGGGGGGATTGAGGTGAGTTGAGGCGGGGGGGGATTGAGGTGAGTTGAGGCGGGGGGAGGGATTGAGGTGAGTTGAGGCGAGGGGGGTTGAGGTGAGTTGAGGCGGGGGATTGAGGTGAGTTGAGGCGGGGGGAGGGATTGAGGTGAGTTGAGGCGAGGGGATTGAGGTGAGTTGAGGCGGGGTGGATTGAGGTGAGTTGAGGCGGTGGGGGAATTGAGGTGAGTTGAGGCGGTGGGGGAATTGAGGTGAGTTGAGGCGGTGGGGGAATTGAGGTGAGTTGAGGCGGGGGGGATTGAGGTGAGTTGAGGAGGGGGTGGATTGAGGTGAGTTGAGGCGGGGGGGATTGAGGTGAGTTGAGGCGGGGGGGATTGAGAAGGACCCTCTTGGGTCTAGTGACCACAATATGGTCGAATTTCTGATTCAGATGGAAGAGGAGAAAGTTTGGTCCCAAACCAGTGTCCTCTGTTTGAACAGAGGGAAATATGATAGGATGAGGGATGAATTGGCTCAGGTAGACTGGGAGAGCAGGCTGGCAGGTAGGATAGCTGAGGAACAGTGGAGGATTTTTAAGGAGATCCTTTTCAGTTCTCAGCAAAAATATATTCCAGCAAAAAACAAGGATTGTAAGAAAAGGGAGAACCAGCCGTGGATAACGAAGGAAATAAAGGAGAGTATTAAAATAAAAACAGCTGCGTACAGAGTGGCCAAAAATAGTGGAGAAAGAAGTGATTGGGAAAAATTTAAGAAACAACAAAGAGAGACTAAGAAAGCGATAAAGAAAGGAAGGATAGACTATGAAGCTAGGCTAGCAATTAATATAAAAAATGATAGTAAAAGTTTTTATAAATATATAAAAAGGAATAGAGTGGCTAGAGTGAATGTTGGACCCTTGGAGGACGAGAGGGGGGAGTTAATAGTGGGAAATGAGGATATGGCTGAGTCTTTAAATAAGTTTTTTGTGTCGGTCTTCACGGTGGAGGACACAAATAGTTTGCCAAATATTAACGATAGAGGGTTGGCAGCAGGAGAAATACTTAATACAATTAATGTTACCAGAGAGGCAGTGCTGGGTAGACTAATGGGACTGAAGGTGGACAAGTCCCCGGGTCCGGATGGAATGCATCCCAGGGTATTGAAGGAAATGTCAGAGGTAATAGTGGATGCGTGAGTGATTATTTATCAAAACTCGTTGCATTCTGGGGTAGTGCCGGTTGATTGGAAAACGGCTAATGTTACGCCGCTGTTTAAAAAAGGAAGGAGACAAAAGGCGGGTAACTATAGGCCGGTCAGCTTAACGTCTGTAGTAGGGAAAATGCTGGAATCCATTATTAAAGAGGAGATAGCAGGGCATCTGGATAGAAATGGTTTGATCAATCAGACGCAGCATGGATTCATGAGGGGAAAGTCGTGCTTGACGAACATGTTGGATTTTTATGAAGATGTGACGAGGGCGGTTGATGGAGGAGAACCGGTGGATGCGGTGTTTTTGGATTTCCAAAAGGCGTTTGATAAGGTGCCCCATAAAAGGCTGCTGAAGAAGATTAGGGCACACGGAGTTGGGGGTAGTGTGTTAAAGTGGATTGGGGACTGGCTATCCGACAGGAAGCAAAGAGTCGGAATAAATGGGTGTTTTTCCGGTTGGAGGAAGGTAACTAGTGGCGTGCCGCAGGGATCGGTACTCGGGCCGCAACTATTTACCATTTATATAGATGATCTGGAGGAGGGGACGGAGTGTAGGGTAACGAAGTTTGCAGACGACACAAAGGTAAGTGGAAAAGTGAATCGTGTGGAGGACGGAGAAGATCTGCAGAGAGATTTGGACAGGCTGAGTGAGTGGGCGAGGATATGGCAAATGGAGTATAACGTTGAGAAATGCGAGGTTATACACTTTGGAGGAAATAATAACAAATGGGATTACTATCTCAATGGAAACAAATTAAAACATGCTACCGTGCAAAGGGACCTGGGGGTCCTTGTGCATGAGACGCAAAAGCCCAGTCTGCAGGTACAACAGGTGATCAAGAAGGCAAATGGGATGTTGGCCTATATTGCGAGGGGGATAGAATATAAAAGCAGGGATGTCTTGATGCACCTGTACAGGGCATTGGTGAGGCCGCAGCTGGAATACTGTGTGCAGTATTGGTCCCCTTATATGAGGAAGGATATATTGGCATTGGAGGGAGTGCAGAGAAGGTTCACCAGGTTGATACCGGAGATGAGGGGTTTGGATTATGAGGAGAGGCTGAGGAGATTGGGTTTGTACTCGTTGGAGTTTAGAAGGATGAGGGGGGATCTTATGGAGACTTATAAGATAATGCGGGGGCTGGATAGAACATAGAACATAGAAAGCCACAGCACAAACAGGCCCTTCGGCCCACAAGTTGCGCCGATCACATCCCCACCTCTAGGCCTATCTATAGCCCTCAATCCCATTAAATCCCATGTACTCATCCAGAAGTCTCTTAAAAGACCCCAACGAGTTTGCCTCCACCACCACCGACGTCAGCCGATTCCACTCACCCACCACCCTCTGAGTGAAAAACTTACCCCTGACATCTCCTCTGTACCTACCCCCCAGCACCTTAAACCTGTGTCCTCTCGTAGCAACCATTTCAGCCCTTGGAAATAGCCTCTGAGAGTCTACCCTATCCAGACCTCTCAACATCATAGGGTGGAGGCGGAGAGATTCTTTCCACTTAGGAAGTTAAAACTAGAGGACACAGCCTCAAAATAAAGGGGGGTCGGTTTAGGACAGAGTTGAGGAGGAACTTCTTCTCCCAGAGGGTGGTGAATCTCTGGAATTCTCTGCCCACTGAGGTGGTGGAGGCTACCTCGCTGAATATGTTTAAAGCGCGGATGGATGGATTCCTGATCGGTAAGGGAATTAAGGGTTATGGAGATCAGGCGGGTAAGTGGTACTGATCCACGTCAGATCAGCCATGATCTTATTGAATGGCGGGGCAGGCTCGAGGGGCTAGATGGCCTACTCCTGCTCCTATTTCTTATGTTCTTATGTTCTTAGTTGAGGCGGGGGGGATTGAGGTGAGTTGAGGCGGGGGGGGATTGAGGTGAGTTGAGGCAGGGGGGGGTTGAGGTGAGTTGAGGCGGGGGTTGAGGTGAGTTGAGGCGGGGGTTGAGGTGAGTTGAGGCGGGGGTTGAGGTGAGTTGAGGCGGGAGTTGAGGTGAGTTGAGGCGTGGGGGATTGAGGTGAGTTGAGGCAGGGGTTGAGGTGGGGGTTGAGGTGAGTTGAGGCGGGGGGATTGAGGTGAGTTGAGGCGGGGGGATTGAGGTGAGTTGAGGAGGGGGGATTGAGGTGAGTTGAGGCGGGGGGAGGATTGAGGTGAGTTGAGGCGGGGGGATTGAGGTGAGTTGAGACGGAGGGGGTTGAGGTGAGTTGAGGAGGGGGTTGAGGTGAGTTGAGGCGAGGGGGGATTGAGGTGAGTTGAGGCGAGGGGGGATTGAGGTGAGTTGAGGCGAGGGGGGATTGAGGTGAGTTGAGGCGGGGTGATTGAGGTGAGTTGAGGCGGGGTGATTGAGGTGAGTTGAGGCGGGGTGATTGAGGTGAGTTGAGGCGGGGGGATTGAGGTGAGTTGAGGAGGGGGATTGAGGTGAGTTGAGGAGGGGGATTGAGGTGAGTTGAGGCGAGGGGGATTGAGGTGAGTTGAGGAGGGGGTTGAGGTGAGTTGAGGAGGGGGATGAGGCGAGGGGGGATTGAGGTGAGTTGAGGCGAGGGGGGATTGAGGTGAGTTGAGGCGAGGGGGGATTGAGGTGAGCTGAGGCGGGGGTTGAGGTGAGCTGAGGCGGGGGGATTGAGGTGAGCTGAGGCGGGGGGATTGAGGTGAGTTGAGGCGGGGTGATTGAGGTGAGTTGAGGAGGGGATTGAGGTGAGTTGAGGCGGGGCGATTGAGGTGAGTTGAGGCGGGGGGATTGAGGTGAGTTGAGGCGGGGGGATTGAGGTGAGTTGAGGCTGGGGGATTGAGGTGAGTTGAGGCTGGGGGATTGAGGTGAGTTGAGGCGGGGGGGATTGAGGTGAGTTGAGGCGGGGGGATTGAGGTGTGTTGAGGCGGGGGGGATTGAGGTGTGTTGAGGCGGGGGGGATTGAGGTGAGTTGAGGGGGGGATTGAGGTGAGTTGAGGAGGGGGGGAATTGAGGTGAGTTGAGGAGGGGGTTGAGGTGAGTTGAGGAGGGGGTTGAGGTGAGTTGAGGCGGGGGGTATTGAGGTGAGCTGAGGCGGGGTTGAGGTGAGTTGAGGCGGGGGGATTGAGGTGAGTTGAGGCGGGGAGGGATTGAGGTGAGTTGAGGCGGGGAGGGATTGAGGTGAGTTGAGGCGGGGAGGGATTGAGGTGAGTTGAGGCGGGGAGGGATTGAGGTGAGTTGAGGTGGGGGTTGAGGTGAGTTGAGGCGGGGGGGATTGAGGTGAGTTGAGGAGGGGGTTGAGGTGAGTTGAGGCGGGGGATTGAGGTGAGTTGAGGCGGGGGGTATTGAGGTGAGCTGAGGCGGGGTTGAGGTGAGTTGAGGCGGGGGGATTGAGGTGAGTTGAGGCGGGGGATTGAGGTGAGTTGAGGCGGGGAGGGATTGAGGTGAGTTGAGGCGGGGAGGGATTGAGGTGAGTTGAGGCGGGGAGGGATTGAGGTGAGTTGAGGCGGGGAGGGATTGAGGTGAGTTGAGGCGGGGAGGGATTGAAGTGAGTTGAGGCTGGGTGATTGAGGTGAGTTGAGGTGGGGGGATTGAGGTGAGTTGAGGTGGGGGGATTGAGGTGAGTTGTGGAGGGGGATTGAGGTGAATTGAGGCGGGGGTTGAGGTGAGTTGAGGCGGGGGGGATTGAGGTGAGTTGAGGCTGGGGGATTGAGGTGAGTTGAGGAGGGGGTTGAGGTGAGATGAGGCGGGGGGGATTGAGGTGAGTTGAGGCGGGGGGGATTGAGGTGAGTTGAGGCGGGGGGGATTGAGGTGAGTTGAGGCACGGGGGGATTGAGGTGAGTTGAGGCGGGGGTTGAGGTGAGTTGAGGCGGGGGGGATTGAGGTGAGTTGAGGCGGGGGTTGAGGTGAGTTGAGGCGGGGGGATTGAGGTGAGTTGAGGCGGGGGGATTGAGGTGAGTTGAGGCGGGGAGGGATTGAGGTGAGTTGAGGCGGGGAGGTATTGAGGTGAGTTGAGGCGGGGAGGGATTGAGGTGAGTTGAGGCGGGGAGGGATTGAGGTGAGTTGAGGCGGGGAGGGATTGAGGTGAGTTGAGGCGGGGAGGGATTGAGGTGAGTTGAGGCGGGGAGGGATTGAGGTGAGTTGAGGCGGGGAGGGATTGAGGTGAGTTGAGGCGGGGAGGGATTGAGGTGAGTTGAGGCGGGGAGGGATTGAGGTGAGTTGAGGCGGGGAGGGATTGAGGTGAGTTGAGGCGGGGAGGGATTGAGGTGAGTTGAGGCGGGGAGGGATTGAAGTGAGTTGAGGCTGGGGTTGAGGTGAGTTGAGGCGGGGGGGGGATTGAGGTGAGTTGAGGCGGGGGTTGAGGTGAGTTGAGGAGGGGATTGAGGTGAGTTGAGGCGGGGAGGGATTGAAGTGAGTTGAGGCTGGGGTTGAGGTGAGTTGAGGCGGGGGGGGGATTGAGGTGAGTTGAGGCGGGGGTTGAGGTGAGTTGAGGAGGGGATTGAGGTGAGTTGAGGCGAGGGGGGGGATTGAGGTGAGCTGAGTGCAGCTCACACACCACCAAATTGACCTGCAGTTGCCAGTTGCTGCTGACTGGAGACTTGTAGAGGGGCAGGGAGGGTTTATATATTGAATACAGTCCTGATCATTGAGAAGTGAAGAAAGTTATCTCCGATTGCAACGGGATCTTGATCAATTAGGTCAGTGGGCTGACGAATGGCAGATGGAGTTTAATTTAGACAAATGCGAGGTGATGCATTTTGGTAGTTTGAACCAGGGCAGGACTTACTCAGTTAATGGTAGGGCGTTGGGGAGAGTTACAGAACAAAGAGATCTAGGGGTACAGGTTCATAGCTCCTTGAAAGTGGAGTCACAGGTGAACAGAGTGGTGAAGAAGGCATTCGGCGTGCTTGGTTTCATCGGTCAGAACATTGAATACAGGAGTCGGGATGTCTTGTTAAAGTTGTACAAGACATTGGTAAGGCCACACTTGGAATACTGTGTACAGTTCTGGTCACCCTATTATAGAAAGGATATTATTAAGTTAGAAAGAGTGCAGAAAAGATTTACTAGGATGCTACCTGGACTTGATGGTTTGAGTTATAAGGAGAGGCTGGATAGACTGGGACTTTTTTCTCTGGATCTGATAGAGGTCTATAAAATAATGAGGGGCATGGATCAACTAGATAGTCAATGTCTTTTCCCACAGCTAGGGGAGTCTAAAACTAGAGGGCATAGGTTTAAGGTGAGGAAAGAGATGCAAAAGTGTCCAGAGGGGCAATTTTTTCACACAGAGGGTGGTGAGTGCCTGGAACAAGCTGCCAGAGGTAGTAGTAGTAGAGGCGGGTACAATTTTGTCTTTTAAAAAGCATTTAGACAGTTACATGGGTAAAATGGGTATAGAGGGATATGGGCCAATTGCGGGCAATTGGGATTAACTTAGGGGTTTAAACAAAGGGTGGCATGGACAAGTTGGGCCGAAGGGCCTGTTTCCATGCTGTAAACCTCTATGACTCTAAGCAGGCACACCCATTCTGCCTTCCTGGCTGTTTCTGAGGGAAGGGGGGCACTGGGTTTTGGAAGCCAGTAAAGCTTGCTGTGGTTGTGATGTTGTATTACCAGTGCTCATTTCTGTTGGTATTACCCATGTAGAGATAGATAGATATATATATAACCTATTTAAAGAAACCACATTTATATTTCAGCTTTCTGAACTAGGGGAAATCTACAAACTATATTCAAATCTATTTAAAGAGGATTGTGTGTGTTTGGGCGGCACGGTAGCACAGTGGTTAGCGCTGCTGCCTCACAGTGCCAGGGACCTGGGTTCGATTCCCGGCTTGGGTCACTGTCTGTGTGGAATCTGCGCATTCTCCCCATGTCTGCGTGGGTTTCCTCCAGGTGCTCCGATTTCCTCCCACAGTTTAAAGATGTGCAGGTTAGGAGGACTGGCTTTGGTAAATGTGCAGGGCTACGGGGATAGGGCTGGTTGGGATGCTCTTTTGGAGGGTTGGTGCAGACTCTGTCATGTCTGTCTCTCTCTCTCTCTCTCTCTCTCTGTCATGTCTGTCTCTCTCTCTCTCTCTGTCATGTCTGTCTCTCTGTCATGTCTGTCTCTCTCTCTCTTTCTCTCTGTCATGCCTGATGGGATATACCCTAGAATACTGAGAGAGGCAAGGGAGGAAATTGCTGGGGCCTTAAGAGAAATCTTTGCATCCTCACTGGCTACAGGGGAGGTACGGTAAGAAGTCTCACAACACCAGGTTAAAGTCCAACAGGTTTATTTGGTAGCAAATACCATAAGCTTTCGGAGCACTGCTCCTTCGTCAGATGGAGTGGATATCTGCTCTCAAACAGTGCACAGACACAAATCAAATTACAAAATACTAATTAGAATGCAAATCTCTACAGCCAGCCAGGTCTTAAAGGTACAGACAATGTGGGTGGAGGGAGCATTCAACACAGGTTAAAGAGATGTGTATTGTCTCCAGACAGAACAGCTAGTGAGATTCTGCAAGACCAGGGGGAAAGCTGTGGGGGTTACTGATAATGTGACATAAATCCAACATCCCGGTTTAGGCCGTCCTCATGTGTGCGGAACTTGGCTATCAGTTTCTGCTCAGCGACTCTGCGCTGTCGTGTGTCGTGGATGCCCGTGACTGGGATGCTCTTCAGCACTTCAGCAGTCACGGGCATTCAGCCTTGGATCTTCAGGTAAGCGTTCTCCAAGGCGGCCTTCACGACACACGACAGCCAGGTAATTACAGGCCGGTGAGCCTTGCGTCAGTGGTAGGGAAATTATTGGAGAGGATTCTTCGAGACAGGATTTATTCCCACTTGGAAATAAGTGGACGTATTAATGAGAGGCAACATGGTTTTGTGAAGGGGAGGTCGTGTCTCACGATTTGATCAAGTTTTTCGAGGAAGTGACGAAGATGATTGATGAGGGTAGGGCAGTGGATGTTGTCTACATGGACTTCAGTAAAGCCTTTGACAAGGTCCCTCATGGCAGACTGGTGCAGAAGGTGAAGTCGCATGGGATCAGAGGTGAGCTGGCAAGGTGGATACAAAACTGGCTCAGTCAAAGAAGTACAGTAAGAAGTCTCACAACACCAGGTTAAAGTCCAACAGGTTTATTTGGTAGCAAATACCATAAGCTTTCGGAGCGCTGCTGCTTCGTCAGATGGAGTGAAAATGGCTCTCAAACAGTGCACAAAGACACAAAATCAAGTTACAGAATACTGATTAGAATGCGAATCCCTACAGCCAGCCAGGTCTTAAAGGTACAGACAATGTAGGTTTATTTGCTACCAAATAAACCTGTTGGACTTTAACCTGGTGTTGTGAGACTTCTTACTGTGTTCACTCCAGTCCAACGCCGGCATCTCCACATCATGACTACCATCGGTCAAAGAAGACAGCGGGTAGCAGTGGAAGGGTGCATTTCTGAATGGAGGGCTGTGACAAGTGGCGTTCCTCAGGGATCAGTGCTGGGACCTTTGCTGTTTATAATATGTATAAATGATTTGGAGGAAAATGTAACTGGTTTCATTAGTAAGTTTGCGGACGACACAAAGGTTGGTGGATTTGCGGATAGCGAAGAGGATACAGCAGGATATAGATCAGTTGGAGACTTGGGCGGAGAGATGGCAGATGGACTTTAATCTGGACAAATGTGAGGTAATGCATTTTGGAAGGCCTAATACAGATAGGAAAGATACAGTAAATGGCAGAACCCTTTACGAGTATTTATAGGCAAAGGGATCTGGGTGTACAGGTACACAGGTCACTGAAAGTGGCAATGTAGGTGGAGAAGGTAGTCAAGAAGGCATACGGCATGCTTGCTTTCATCAGCCGTGGCATTGAGTTTAAAAATTGGCAAGTCATGTTGCAGCTTTATAGAACCTTAGGTCGCACTTGGAATATAGTGTTCAATTCTGGTCGCCACACTACCAGAAGGATGTGAAGGCTTTGGAGAGGGTGCAGAAAAGATTTACCAGGATATTGCCTGGTATGGAGGGCATTAGCTATGAGGAGAGGTTGGAGAAACTTGGTTTGTTCTCACTGGAACAACGGAGGTTGAGGGGTGACCTGATAGAAGTCTACAAGATTATGAGAGGCATGGACCAAATGGATAGTCAGAAGCTTTTTCCCAGGATGGAAGAATCAATTACTAGGGGACACAGGTTTAAGGTGCGAGGGGCAAGGTTTAAAGGAGATGTACGAGGCAGATTTTTTACACAGGGAGTAGTGGGTGCCTGGAACTCGTTGCCGGGGGAAGTAGTGGAAGCGGATACGGTAGTGACTTTTAAGGGGTGTCTTGACAAATAGATGAATAGGATGGGAATAGGGGGATATGGTCCCTGGAAGGGTAGGGGGTTTTAGTTCAGTCGAGCAGCATGGTCGGTGCAGGCTTGGAGGGCCGAGGGGCCTGTTCCTGTGCTGTAATTTTCTTTGTTCTTTGTATACCTGGAAGAGTGTGTGCGGTTTTGGTCTTACCTCAGGAAGGATATAAGGGGGAGGGAGTGCAGCAAAAGTTTCACCAAATTGATACAAGCAAATTACTGTGGATGCTGGAATTCCAAGTTCAGATGATTCGCTCTACCCCACCTCAACCCCTTTGTTTTCATTTTTAACTGTTCTCTACCTTTTATTTCTTTATTGTCTTTTTTTTCTTTCCCCCTATTTTATCCCCCCTTCCTCACCTTTCCTCCCCCTTTGTTTCCCCTTCCCTCTTTTCTCAATTTTACCTCTCTCGCCCCCATTCCCCCCCACCCCTCTCACCCCCATTCCCCCCCACCCCTCTCACCCCCATTCCCCCCCACCCCTCTCACCCCCATTCCCCCCCCACCCCTCTCACCCCCATTCCCCCCCACCCCTCTCACCCCCATTCCCCCCCACCCCTCTCACCCCCATTCCCCCCCACCCCTCTCACCCCCATTCCCCCCCACCCCTCTCACCCCCATTCCCCCCCACCCCTCTCACCCCCATTCCCCCCCACCCCTCTCACCCCCATTCCCCCCCACCCCTCTCACCCCCATTCCCCCCCACCCCTCTCACCCCCATTCCCCCCCACCCCTCTCACCCCCATTCCCCCCCACCCCTCTCACCCCCATTTCCCCCCCACCCCTCTCACCTCCATTCCCCCCACCCCTCTCACCTCCATTCCCCCCCACCCCTCTCACCCCCATTCCTCCCCACTCCTCTCACCCCCATTCCTCCCCACCCCTCTCACCCCCATTCCCCCCCTGCCCCCCCCACCCCCATTCCCCCCCACCCCCATTCCCCCTCACCCCCATTCCCCCCCACCCCTCTCACCCCCATTCCCCCCCCCACCCCTCTCACCCCCATCCCCCCCCCACCCCTCTCACCCCCATTCCCCCCCCACCCCTCTCACCCCCATTCCCCCCCCACCCCTCTCACCCCCATTCCCCCCCACCCCTCTCACCCCCATTCCCCCCCCACCCCTCTCACCCCCATTCCCCCTCCACCCCTCTCACCCCCATTCCCCCCCCACCCCTCTCACCCCCATTCCCCCTCTCACCCCCATTCCCCCCCACCCCTCTCACCCTCATTCTCCCCCCCACCCCTCTCACCCCCATTCTCCCCCCCACCCCCCTCACCCCCATTCTCCCCCCACCCCTCTCCCCCATTCCCCCTCTCACCCCCATTCCCCCCCCACCCCTCTCTCCCCCATTCCCCTCTCATCCCCATTCCCCCCCCCCACCCCTCTCGCCCCCACACATCTTCAACTGTCACAGCTTACCCTCTGATTTCAGTCTCTCTTCCATTTGGCGGTTCACACCTTCTGTTCAAATAATATAAATGCAAATTACTGCGGATGCTGGAATCTGAAACCAAAAGAGAAAATGCTGGAAAATCTCAGCAGGTCTGGCAGCATCTGTAAGGAGAGAAAAGAGCTGACGTTTCGAGTCCAGATGATCCTTTGTCAAAGCTAAAAGGCAGAGAAAGTGGGAGATATTTATACTGCAGGGTGAGGGAATGAAAGATGAGTCATAGCCACGGAAACCAGGGGAAAGGCTGCTAATGGCAGCCCAAAGAGAGAATAGAAGGTGTGAATGGCCAAACAGCAGAGAAGCTGAAATCAGAGGGAAAGCTGTGACAGATGAAGATGTTGGGGGGAGTAGAGCGATGGGTGGGGGAGTGGTAAAATCGGGGGAAAGGGGGAGAAAAGGTAAAGAAAGCACGGATAAAATAGGGGGAAAGTGAGGGGGGGGGAACGAAAAATAAAGACAAAGAAATAAAAGGTAGGGAACAGTTTAAAAATGAAATGAAATGAAAACAAAGGGGTGGAGGTGGGGTGGAGCTAATCGTCTGAAGTTGTTGAATTCGATGTTGAGACCGGAAGGCTGTAAGGTGCCGAGCCGGAAGATGAGATGCTGTTCCTCCAGTTTGTGTTGAGCTTCACTGGAACATTGCAGCAGGCCAAGGACAGATGGGAGCAGGGTACGTTTGGTCTCCTCTGTATCGGTGATCACTTTGCTGAGCACCTTTGGTCTGTGTGCAATTAGGACCCTGCCCTTCCCATTGCTTGCCATTTTGACACACGATCCAATTCTAATTCATTCAAGTTAACCATTTTTAAAAAGCTTTGGTGAGAGAAAAGTTGAGAAAGGAAAGTGGAGTGTGTGGGGGCATTCCATCTCATCAGGGAGTTAACGTTAGCCTGAAGTGGAGTTCGCACAGCGTTAGGTAGCTAAATACCCAGGAGAAGACACATCCTGTCCTTAAAGCCACGGATTGTTTGGTGAGCCTAGTGTTGCTGTGTTAACTGTAACGAAGGTTACGACTGCAGTGTAACCAGCCAAAATCATTTAATTTACCAGCACAGAGCATCAGTCATCTGTCTTCTGGCTGTCCAGCTAGGAAGGCCCCACTGCTTTCTGGGTCACTGGGGAGAATTGCAACCCCTCGTGACAGATCAACCCTTTAACTTCTCATTAATGAGCAAAGTTTCTGAGCCCAAATCAGCCCACAGAGTGGATAAGGAGCAGCTGTTCCTCTTAGTTGAAGGGTCAGTCACAAGGGGACATAGGTTCGAGGTGAGGGGCAGGAGGTTTCAGGGGATGAGAGGAAAAACCTTTTTACCCAGAGGGTGGTGACGGTCATACTTTTTAAAGGATGTGTGGCAACCCGCCTCTATCAGGATGAGCACTTGGCACATCGTAACATTCAGGGCTATGGGCCAAGAGCTGGCAAATGGGATTAAGTTTTTTAAGTTTTGTTTAAGTTTATTTAGTAGTGTCACAAGTAGACTCACATTAACACTGCAATGAAGGTACTGTGAAAATCCCCAAGTCGCGACACTCCGGCGCCTGTTCAGGTACACGGAGAATGGCCAATGCACCTAACCAGCACGTCTTTGGACTGTGGGAGGAAACCGGAGCACCTGGAGGAAACCCACGCAGGCACAGGGGGGACCATGCAGACTCTGCACAGACAGTGACCCAAGCCGGGAATTGAACCTGGGGTCTCGGGCGCTGGGAGGCAACAGTGCTAACCACTGTGCCACCGTGAGAGTTCAGGTGCTTCTAATGTGTCAGTGCACTCGATAGGTCGAAGGGCCTCTTCATGGTATGATCCTATAATTCTATCAATGTTGACAGTGTGTGACTAGGTTTTAAGAGAGGATTCTGACTTTAGTATTTATTTGATGGAATGAGGTTACTCTTTTCCAAAGCACTGCCAGTGAGAATGAGCGAGAAACTGCAGCTAGTCATAGCAATCCGTACTGCAGCTGCTGCGGTTTTGTAAAGGAGATTTTAACACCAGTTACAGCACAGACACTGGAGAGAACATTCAACTGCTGTCCCCTATTGCAGCGTTGTATTTCGTGGAAAACATGGTTAGGCCACAGAGTATGGCACACAGTTTTGGGTACTATGTTAGGGGAGTACAAGGAAGTGAAGATTCACCTACATGAATTGGGTTCAAAATGGGTATCTGTTGGCCAACACGGTGAAACTTAACACGTGACAATAATTAGTGAGAAATTGTTCCCACTGGAATCATTAACAAGGATCATTTTGGAGAATGAAGGTTGAAGTTAGAAGTTTAAGGGTAACTTCAACACAATGCTTTACTCTGCTTTGACAAAGGGTCGTCTGGACTTGAAGCGTCGGCTCTTTTCTCTCCTTGCAGATGCTGCCGGACCTGCTGAGATTTTCCAGCGTTTTCTCTTCTGGTTTCAGATTCCAGCATCCACAGTAATTTGCTTTTATCTAGTGCTTCACTACTGCTGAGGCAGAATCTGTAGCATCCTTCAATTTAGATGGTTGGCTGAACAAAAGAGGAAGCGCTGCATCAGTCTGGCAGCTTCTATGCAGCGTGAGACAGAGCTAACGTCCTGAGTCTGTATCTAAGTTAAAGTTTATTTATTAGTCACAAGTAAGGTTTACGTTAACACTGCAATGAAGTTACTGTGAAATTCCCCGAGTCAATCTACAGAACGGTTCTGCGGAAGGGTCTTATGAAGTTGAAACGTTAACTCTGTTTGTCTCTCCACAGATGCTGCCAGACCTGCTGAGTTTATCCAGCATTTCCTGTTTTCATTTCAGATTTCCAGCATCTGCGATATTTTGCTTTTAATTTATTGACTTTGCTGAGGTCAGGGGTGACGACGAACCATGGTCTAGTCCAAGAACAACTAGGTTTCCCAGCTTTTATTGCTGTTTCCAATTTAAAGTTTATTAGTGTGGCAAGTAGGCTCTCATTAACACTGCAATGAAGTTACCTTCAATTCAGATTTTAATTGAAAAACTAAAGTTAAAGTAAAGTTTATTTATTAGTCACAAGTAAGGCTTACATTAACGCTGCAATGAAGTTACTGTGAAATTCCCCTAGTCGCCACACTCCGGCGCCTGTTCAGATCAATGCATCTAACCAGCACGTCTTTGAGAATGTGGGAGGAAACCGGAGGAAACCCATGCAGACACAGGGAAAACGTGCAGACGCCGCGCAGACAGTGACCCAAGCCGGGAATCGAACCCGGGTCCCTGGCGCTGTGAAGCAGCAGTGCTAACCACTGTGTCACCGTGCCGCCCACTAATAATTGTAATGGATAACAGCGAGGGGTTTTGTAATCAGTGACTTAAAGCAGAAGCGTAGGTCGGGGAGGTCAGTCAGTTTGGACAGACAGTGCCCGTGTCTGCGGGGGGAATGGCCGGATTTGTTGAAATGACGGCGCCTAAAATATTTACGCGAATGAAATCCTTTAACTTGTGGTTTGTTTGCTTTGTGCTTCAAAGAGAGAAGAAGGAAGGATCCAGGGTCAGCTCAACAACTCAGACTCCAATCAGATCATTCGCGAGTTGAAGGACCAGATCACAGAATTGAAAACAGAGGTAAAGTAAAGGAGTTGTCCCCGTCGCTGTTGAGAGTGCCGGCTGTGTGCTGTGACAAAATAAACTTCAGGGAATAGCTGCTTCTACTTTGGCTGCACTTTGCAAATCGAGTTTCTGCTGAAATCCGTTTGCTTAATCACAAAAGCAAAATTAACTGAGAGGCAGCTGCGGTGTGCTGGAATTTCGATTCACTTTCCCGTTTAGCAAGTGTTTTCCTGATTTGTGGCAACCTGGTGTATTTTTATTAAGACCGGATGGATTTCTCATTAAAAAATGAGCATTTTTAATGCAGCCGGGCCGTCCTCCAGCAGGTAACCTGTGAGAATGACCTCGATGACACTGAACCATTTCCTCGTTCTATTGGTGCGCACTCATCAGCTTTTCAGTAAATTAAGTACCTTGTTGAAATGAAAACACACCTAAAATCTGCCCTCAAGTACCTGCCATCTGTAGCGCTATGTGGAGATGCCGGTGTTGGACTGGGGTAAAAGCCACACAAGCTTTCGGAGCCCGAAGCCCCTTTCTGGGGCTCACCTGCAACTCACCTGAAGAAGGGGCGTGGGGCTCCGAAAGCTTGTGTGGCTTTTGCTACCAAATAAACCTGTTGGACTTTAACCTGGTGTTGTTAAACTTCTTACTGTCTGTACCACTACCCAGGGGGCCTGCCACCCACCTCCCCCCGGGGCCTGCCATTGTCTCCCCCTCCCCCCCACCCACCCCCTGGGGGCCTGCCATGCCCCTGGGGCCTACCACACCCTCACCCCTGGGGCCTGGGCTGCCACCCCCATCCCTCCAGGGCCAGGGCCGCCACCGCCCCCCCCCTCCCATCCCCAGCCCCCCGGAGCCTGGGCCACCTCCGGGGCCTGGGCCACCACCCACCCCACTCACTCCCGGGGCCTGCCCCCTCATCCCCCCCTAGGGCCTGGGCCCCGCCCAGCTCCCTGGGGCCTGTGACTGTGGAAAACACCAAACATAAGTACTTTCAGCCATTTCAGCTAAAACAAGTGAGGATACTGCCCCTGGGAGTGATTGGAGTATTGCAGAGGGAGCTTTACTCTGTGTGAGATCTTCTGTACCTGCCCTGGGAGCACGGAGACTAGTACTTGCCAGCAGTGGCTGAAATCTTCCGGTCTCTCTCTGATGGTCACCCCAGCAACACCCACCCCACCCCCTCTGCGTGACGAATAGCAGAGGAAAACCCTCTGGACATCGGCAAGACTGGACGATCCCGCTGCCAATAATGACAGGCCGGTGGAAAATACACGGAGAGGATGGAAAATCCTGCTGAGTATCTGTGGATAATTGAACCCTTACTCAAACCAGCAATTTGGAGTTTGGGTTTATCCTGAGAACTTAAGGCTGATTTAGGATTGGAAAACCATTGTGTAGGTGAATAAGGGGGTACCTCATCGAGACTTAAAATTCTAACAGGACTAGACAAGATAAATTGTTTACCATTCACATAGATGATCTGGAGGAGGGGACTGAATGTAGGGTATTCAAGTTTGCTGATGACACGAAGGTGAGTGGGAAAGCGAATTGCGTGGAGGACGCGGAAAGTCTGCAGAGAGATTTGGATAGGCTGAGCGAGTGGGCGAGGATCTGGCAGATGGAATATAACGTTAGCAAATGTGAGGTTATCCACTTTGGAAGAAATAATAGTAAATTGGAATATTATTTAAATGGAGAAAAATTACATCGTGCAACTGTGCAGAGGGACCTGGGGGTCCTTGTGCACGAATCGCAAAAACTCAGTCTGCAGGTGCAGCAGGTGATCAAGAAGGCGAATGGAATGTTGGCCTTTATCGCGAGGGGGATAGAATATAAAAGCAGGAAGGTCTTGCTGCAACTATACAAGGCTCTGGTGAGGCCGCAACTGGAGTACTGTGTGCAGTTTTGGTCCCCTTATTTGCGAAAGGATATATTGGCCTTGGAGGGAGTGCAGAGAAGGTTCACCAGGTTGATACCGGAGATGAGGGGTGTAGCTTATGAGGAGAGATTAAACAGATTGGGTCTGTACTCGTTGGAGTTTAGAAAGATGAGGGGTGATCTTATAGAGACATATAAGATAATGAAGGGGCTGGATAGGGTAGAGGTGGAGAGATTCTTTCCACTTAGAAGGGAAACCAGAACTAGAGGGCACAGCCTCAAAATAAGGGGGGGCCGGTTCAGAACAGAGTTGAGGGGGAACTTCTTCTCTCAGAGGGTAGTGAATCTCTGGAATTCTCTGCCCATTGAAGTGGTGGAGGCTTCCTCATTGAATATGTTTAAATCACGGGTAGATAGTTTTCTGATCGATAAGGGAATTAGGGGTTATGGGGAGCAGGCGGGTAAGTGGAACTGATTCGCTTCAGATCAGCCATGATCTTGTTGAATGGCGGGGCAGGCTTGAAGGGCCAGATGGCCTACTCCTGCTCCTATTTCTTATGTTCTTATGCAGGGAGGATATTCCCGATGGTGGGGGAGTCCGGAAAGAAGTCTCTCAACAACAGAATAAAGTCCAACAGGTGTATTTGATAGCACAAGCTTTTGGAATCTCGCTCCTTCTTCAGGTGAGTGACCTGAAGGAGGTCACTCACCAGAAGGAGGAGCAACACACGGAAAGCTTGTGCTACCAAATAAACCTGTTGGACTTTAACCTGGCGTTGTGAGACTTCTTACTGTGTTCACCCCAGTCCAACGCCGGCATCTCCACATCAGGGGAGCCCAGAACCAGGGGTCACAGTCTGAGGATTCAGGGTAGACCATTTAGGATGGAGATGAGACATTTCTTCACCCAGAGAGTGGTGAGCCTGTGGAATTCTTTACCACAGGAAGTAGTTGATGCCAAAACATTGAATGTATTCAAGAGGCGGCTGGATATAGCACTTGGGGTGAATGGGATCAAAGGTTATGGGGAGAAAGCAGGATTATGCTATTGAGTTGGATGATCAGCCAGGATCGTAATGAATGGCGGAGCAGACTCAAAGGGCCAAATGGCCTCCTCCTGCTCCTATCTTCTATGTTTCTAAAGACTAATTCTGATAATTTTCAGGATTTCTCAATGTCTTTCAATTTGCGCCATAGCCTGAAATATAATCCAGAAAAACAAGTCACCTGAAGAATTGTTGATGAACAGAATTGTTTCTGGATCGTGATGAGATGTGTTGGTTGAATGAGTTTGAAATTCTCCGATCCCCGATTCAAATCCTGATTTAAATGCCCACTGACCTGATATCGTCCGGAACATTAGCTTCACTTCTGCTCCGAGTTGGCAGTGGAAGTGAGTAAAACCCGATCTAGGAGTGGATTATTGGGCCTGTGTCCACCGTGGTGAGAGTTTCTGCAGGATAGCATTCTTTTCTCACCTTTGTTCCGTATCATTGTGAGTGATTGGAGGCCGTGGAGGAAAGTGAGAAGTGAAATGAATTCAAAGAACAAAGAACAGTACAGCACAGGAAACAGGCCCTTCGGCCCTTCAAGCCTGTGCCGCTCATTGGTCCAACTAGACCAATCGTTTGTATCCCTCCATTCCTAGACTGCTCATGTGACTATCCAGGTATGTCTTAAACGATGTCAGCGTGCCTGCCTCCACCACCCTACTTGACAGCGCATTCCAGGCCCCCACCACTCTGTGTAAAAAAAAAAAAAACGTCCCTCTGATATCTGAGTTATACCTCGCCCCTCTCACCTTGAGCCCGTGACCCCTCGTGATTCACTTGATTGGTGAGAAAGGGGTTGAGCACTTCAAGGGTTGCTGAAAGCCCCATGAGGATGTGACAGCAGCAGTTTGTGTTGTGATCGTATCCAAAGCACAGCCTCTGCCACAGTTCATTGTTTTTAAAATTATTCTGCCCTTAAAAATATTTTACCTTTTTCTATAAAGTGCACCCAAAAAGCCAGTTGGTGACTGAAGGTCCTGTTTGGGCTTGCAAGAGCAAGATGTGAGTCGCTGAGACATCATTCTGCATTTCCGTAAGATTTCTTGTTGGGTTTGTAAACCAGGCCTGAAAAACTACCCCACCCCACCCTCACACACACACACACACACAAAACCCCCTCTGGCCACCCCCAACCCCCTCCGGTCCCCCCATCCTCTCTGGTCCCCGCCCCCCCCACCCCCTCCATTCCCCCGGCTCCCCACCCAACCCCCACCCCCTCCGGTCTCCTCGCCTCCCTCCCCACCCTCCCTGGTCCCCAGCACCCCCCCCCCCCACCCCTTGAGGGACAGCTGAACACTCCTTCATTGAAGGGTCTTACATTTTGAGTAGAGAAAGGGGGGGAAAAAGTCACTACATTGGCACTTTAAGGAACAGCAGTTTAGAATTTTTGTGCATGCCTTTTTCCGATAAGCCTGAAACAGTTGATGAACTGAGCAGAACGGATAACGCAGCTCAGTGAGAACGCGGTGCTTAAAAATTCAATTATCAGATAAGTGAAATGAAGTGTTTTACAAACCCCTCGCGCTCTCTCTCGCTATATCATATTGACTTAGAACTGGAGTATGTGGCAGTGATGTATCTGAGATGTGACCAGCAGTGCAGACTCAGCAACCAATGCAGTCTGCTGCTGTCTTTAAGATTGTCATTTTGTCTTTTCCCGGGGCAGTGCCAGATCACGGCAATGAGTTTTCAAATTTCCCTTCAGTCACTAACTACTGTAAAATAGGTCATCGGCTTTACCGTAGTGACTGCCTCAGCCATCTTGTCTAGTTTTCAATGACTTGACCAGTACACCCCTCAGTCACTCGTATCTGCCTAGGAGCCTGACTGAATTATACTCGGGACCAAACAGACGCAAAAAGTTGCATATACATGTTCTATAGCTGCCTGTGTCACAGCACCAGGGACCATTCCAGCTTGGGTCACTGTCTGTGTGGAGTTTGCACATTCTCCCCGTGTCTGCGTGGGTTTCCTCCGGTTGCTCCAGTTTC
Source organism: Mustelus asterias (assembly GCF_964213995.1). NCBI lineage: Eukaryota > Metazoa > Chordata > Chondrichthyes > Carcharhiniformes > Triakidae > Mustelus > Mustelus asterias. The sequence goes on from NC_135819.1 coordinate 24,798,829, forward strand.
TTCCTACACTCGAAAGATATGCAGGTTAGGCTGATTGGCTATGGTAAATTGCCCCTTAGTTGTCAGGGGGACAAGCAGGGTAAATATGTGGGGTTACGGGGATAGGACTGTGGTCGTCATTACAGGCTCGATGGGCCGATTGGCCTCGTCCTGCATTGTGGGGATTCTGTAATTCGGTGATGTTTGTCAACCTTCTCCTCTGAAGGGAAAACATTTTGTACGTTTACTCTCCAAAGCTCTCCTTTGTCACAACTGGACTTCAGAAATAGGAAAGCCAGCATTAGGGGGAAGTTAAAAGAAATGTTTCCATTGAACAGGGAATGCTTTCCCACAGGGACAGAGGCTAATACAAAAACAGGGAAATGCTGGAAAATCTCAGCAGAGACTAAAACATCGTTTGAAAGGGAGTTTGACTGGCAGAAGGCAGAGACTGGGGATAAAGGGATCTTTCTCAGCATGGAGGCCAGTGACTAGTGATGTGCCTCAGGGGTCAGTGCTGGGACCACAACTTTTCACAATATACTAGTAGGAAAAACTAGAACCAGAGGGCACAACCTCAGGCTAAAGGGACGATCCTTTAAAACAGAGATGAGAAGGAATTTCTTCAGCCAGAATGTGGTGAATCTGTGGAACTCTCTGCCGCAGAAGGCTGTGGAGGCCGGGTCATTGAGTGTCTTTAAGACAGAGATAGATAGGTTCTTGATTAATAAGGGGATCAGGGGTTTTGGGGAAAAGGCAGGAGAATAGGGATGAGAAAAATATCAGCCATGATTGAATGGCAGGGCAGACTCAATGGACCAAGTGGCCTAATTCTGCTCCTATGACTTATGGTCTTATGGAAAGTGTTTGTAAATGAAATGTTTAAGTACACTGGAGATACGATTGGAGTATAAAGCTCTGATGTGATGGAGTGAATGGTTATGCTATAAGGTCTATAGTCCCATAACCTTGTCTGAACTCTGTTTATAATGCATTAAGCACAGGGATTTTCTCAGTCATCCTTTAAAAAGCTGCCTCGCAGTGACGATTTTCTGAACCTTTGCATCTCACTGAGGCCTTGTGGCTCCGTGGAATGATTCATACAGCTCACACCTATGTCTCATTCAGTTGAAAAAGCAGCCTTTTGCCTCTTAACGCAATGTTCCCATTGTGGGTGTCAGCCTACCTCCAGACTGATGGTCAGAACATCCTTACTCATGGCTGTGTAAGCATCAAATGAGCAAAACACTGACATCAAAAGCTGGTATTAGTAGATAAACAACCGGAATTAAGGTGAAGTGAATTGCAACACCCCGGAAAGGGTTGGTGGCTTTACTCCCCTCTGAACCTCGCCCAGACAGCCCTAGTCAATGTTCCCTCCCCAGTATCGGGGCCCATTATAGCATCCCGACAGCAGGGCTCAGCTAACTCTATTCAGACCAGGGTCTTCTAATAAAGACCCGAAAATGCTGGAAGAACTCAGCAGGTCTGTGGAGAGTTTTGAGTCCATATTATTCCTTCTGCAGAGCTTTTCTGCATTGTGTGCCTCCATCTTCCACTCCATCAAGGGCAAATCCTGAGTGTAATCTTCATATTCTGCTTTACAGAACAGGAGGAGGCCACTTGACCCATTGTACATGTACTAGCCCTCTGGAAGTGTGATCCAATTTGTCCCCTTCCTTTTTCTAAGAACTGGCATTTCTGTCAACCCTGTCACATCCTTGGGATTTCCCAAAGAGCTATGGTGTCCAGTGAAGTACAGTTGGTCACAGTTGTTTTTACAGCTGTCAGTCTATACACACTTGGTGCTGAGAGATGGGTTTGGATGGGTAATCCAGTCTGGTTGTCAGTCAGGGGAGATGTACTCTCCAGGAGAACGTTCTACACTCCCTTTGCTATCATGTGATCTTTCCAATGCCATACAAGAGCCAGCATAGGCTGGAAGGGCCAAAAGGCAGCCACCTGTGCTGTATAATTCTTTGACTCTGTCATGTGATCGCTCCAGTGCTGTCATGTGATCTGAACAAGCAAACATTTAGCCTGCTCTCTGGGAGGTACTGCGGTACATTTTACTGCTTCAAGGGTCCCTCGTCATTGTTTAATGCATAAACACTCATGAACCGGACATTTACTGTATTACTGGCATCGTGGAGTCTTTCATTTGCTGTCAGGAGGTGGCTGTTGCTGGCAAAGCCTCCATTATCGGGAGAGGATAGTGGAGAGCCCCCGAGGATTTTTATAAGCGAGTGTCTTCCCGCACTATTGAACAGAGTAAGAAGAGTCAATCGCGTGAGTGAACCAGTTGGGATTTGAATGACAACCTCAGCAGCTCTGGGGGGGCAATCTTTTCCTTTTTTCCCCCAGCCCAATACACCTTTATTCAATTAGAATTGAGAGTGGGAATGTAGCCTCTAGATTACTAGTCCAGCACTGTACTCCAAGATGATGGTGCGGAGAATGCTGTCCTCACACACAGGCGACCTCTACCCAAACTGCACAGCCCCAGCTTTGAACAAGCAGGACAGCTATCCAATATAAAGTGAAGCAGCAACACTGGCACCTTCCTTTAAAGATACATGGGAACACCGCCATCCGCAAGTTCTCCTCCAAGCCACCGACTTGGAAACATATCACCGTTCCTTCGCAGTCGCTGGGTCAAAATCTTGGAACTCCCTCCCTAATGGCATTGTGGGACAACCCGCGGCACATGGGTTTACAGCGATTCCACTACCTTCTCGCGGGTAACTAGGGATGGGCAATAAAAGCTGGCCAGCCAGCGACGCCCATGTCCCACGGATCAATTAAAAAACCACGAAATAGGAGCAGCTTTTTTTTTAGAAAAAAAACAATCGACTTGTGTCTGATTCTCTCCTTCAGATTGATTTACTGCAGAGTAACTAACAACTCCCAGGGAGATAGGAGAAACTTGCATTTGCATAGCACCTTCCAGGATGTCCTGGTGTTTGTGCTTTACGGTCAGTGAAGGGTTGTAGCCGTTGCAGCCAATTTATACAGACAGTAAATGAGCAGATCATCTGTGTGTTCGATGTTGGTTTAACGGGTAAACTATTAGCCGGGACATGATGTGAAGTCCCCAGCTACTCTTCCGATTGTGCCAGGGGGCTTGAGAGGTGAGGTGGGGGGGTCTCGGTTTAACATTGTGTCTGAGAGGCAGAACACCAAAGATGTGCGGGTTAGGTTGATTGGCCAGGTTACAAATTGCCCCTTAGAGTCCTGAGATGCGTAGGTTAGAGGGATTAGCAGGTAAATATGTGGGGGTAGGGCCTGGGTGGGATTGTGGTCGGTGCAGACTCGATGGGCCGAATGGCCTCCTTCTGCACTGTAGGGTTTCTATGATTTCTTCTATGATCCCAAACTGCGTGTTCCCTCAATGCTGACATTCTGCCCTATGTTTGATGCTTTAGTCTGGAACAAATGTAAACTTTCTGCCTCAGACCATCATCCTCAATCACGGAAGTGTTAGGATGTTGAAGAAATCCTCCCGAGAGAACCACTGCTGTTCAGCTCCTGCAACTCCACATAGTTCACTGCAGTGTCGTGAATAGTTTTTTAAAAATTATAAATGTATAGGGGTAGAGGTCATTTTACATAGAACATTGGAACTAGGAGCAGAAGTAGGCAATTCAGCCCTTCAAGCCTGCTCTGCCATTGTCAGATCAGGGGGCGACACGGTGGCACAGTGGTTAGCACTGCTGCCTCTCAGTGCCAGGGACCCAGTTCGATTCCCGGCTTGGGTCACTGTGTGGAGTTTGCACGTTCTCCCCATGTCTGCGTGGGTTTCCTCCGGGTGCTCCGGTTTCCTCCCACACTCCGAAAGACGTGCTACTTAGGTGTATTGACCATGCTAACTTCTCCCTCAGCATGCCTGAACAGGCACTGGAGTGAGGCAACTAGGGGATTTTCACACTAGCTTTATTGCAGTTTGAATGTAAGCCCACTTGTGACGAATAAATAAGCTTTACTTTTAAGATCATGGTTGATCTCTTCCTGGTCTCAAAGCCACCTCCCCACCTGGTCCCTGTATCCATTTAACCAGTTTTTATCAGAAATATATCTATCTCCTTCTTGAAACCATTTAACGATTCAGACTCCACCGCGGTATGGGAGCAGCGAGTTCCACAAATTCACCTCCCTCTGCCAGAAGGAGTTCCTCCTCATCTCAGTTTTAAATAGTCATTAGTCATCAAGTCATAGAGATTTACAGCATGGAAACAGGCCCTTCGGCCCAACTTGTCCATGCTGCCCAGTTTTTACCACTAAACTAGTCCCAATTGCCTACGTTCGGCCCATATCCCTCTATACCCATCTTACCCATATAAGTATCTAAACGCTTTTTAAAAGACAAAATTGTACCTGCCTCTACTACTACCTCTGGCAGCTCGTTCCAGACACTCACCACCCTCTTGTGAAAAAACTGCCCCTCTGGGCCCTTCTGTATCTCTCCCCTCTCACCTTAAACTTATGCCCTCTAGTTCTAAACTCCCCTACCTTTGGGAAAAGATTTGACTATCTACCTTATCTGTGCCCCTCATTATTTTATAGACCTCCTATAAGATCACCCCTCCGCCTCCTACGCTCCAGGGAAAAAGTCCCAGCCTATCCAGCGTCTCCTTACAACTCAAACCATCATGTCCCAGTAGTATCCTAGTAAATCTTTTCTGCGCTCTTTCTAGTTTAATAATATCCTCAATAATCATTAATAATCTGCTGCCTCGTGACTATACTTGTGACCTCTTGTTCTAGATTGCCCCACAAGGGGAAATATTTACACTGAAATTACTGCTCAGCTTTCTGCTGGCTCCCAGGGATGTACATAATAGTAAGGCAGTCCATTGACTTTTCCAACTTGGGAAGCTGCAGTTGTCAGGAATTGAACCAGTCCTAGTCCTGGGAGCTGCTGGGTTTTGGGGCTATGAGAGAAGTGTGGAAATCAGTGTTAACGTGGGAAACATTTATCTAATCAGAGCATGCAAACTGTTTCCAGATCAGTGATTTCAGTTCGGGCGATAATCAGCGACACTCAGTTGAGTCACTCACCACACAGACAGCGAGGGGGAGGTGTGCTGGTGAATCTGAAGTCACGCAAGCATGAAAGGCCACACTAGGTAGCGTTCTGAGTGTAATGGTGAGTGATCAGCTGCTCACTTGTGAACATCAGCGCTTACTGGGGAGTTTCGCGTACAGCAGTAACAGTGGCCACAAGAGTAGGTCAGAGGCTAGGAATCCTGCCGCGAGTAGCTCACCTCCTGACTCCCCAGAGCCTATCCACCATCTATAAGGCACAGGTCAAGAGTGTGATGGAATACTCCCCACTTGCCTGGATAGGTGCAGCTCCAACAACACTCAAGAAGCTTGACACCATCCAGGATAAAGCAGCCCCGCTTGATTGGCACCACATCTACAAACATTCAATCCCTCCACCAACAACACTCAGTAGCAGCAGTGTGTACTATCTACAAGATGCACTGCAGCAGTTCACCAAAGATCCTTAGACAGCACCTTCCAAACCCACAACCACTTCCATCTAGAAGGACAAGGGCTGGGATAAATGGGAACACCACCACCTGGAGGTTCCCTTCCAAGCCATTCACTATCCTGACTTGGAAAAATATCGCCGTTCCTTCGCAGTCACTGGGTCAAAATCCTGGAATTCCCTCCCTAATGGCATTGTGGGTCAACCCACCGAACATGGACTGCAGTGATTCAAGAAGGCAGCTCACCACCACCTCTTTGTAGTGAACAAAATGGATGAGCTGAGAGCATGGATCACTACTTGGAAGTGTGATGTGGTGGCCATTACAGAGACTTGGTTATCTCAGGGACAGGACTGGATACTTCAAGCGACGGGTTTCAGATGTTTCAGGAGGGACAGGGAAGGAGGCAAAAGAGGTGGGGGAGTGGCACTGTTGATAGGGATAGTGTCACGGCTGTAGAAAAGATGGACGCCATAGAGGGATTGTCCACGGAATCTCTGTGGGTGGAGGTTCGCAACAGGAAGGGGTCAATAACTTTACTGGGTGTTTTCTATAGGCCGCCCAATAGTAGCAGGGATGTGGATGAGCAGATTGGGAAGCAGATCCTGGAGAGATGTGATAATAACAGAGTGGTCGTGATGGGAGATTTCAATTTCCCAAATATCGATTGGAATATCCCTAGGGTAAGGGGTTTAGATGGGGAGGAGTTTGTTAGGTGTGTTCAGGAGGGCTCCCTGACACAGTATGTGGATAAGCCTACAAGAGGAGAGGCTGTACTTGATTTGGTATTAGGGAATGAACCTGGGCAGGTGTCCGATCTCTCAGTGGGAGAGCATTTTGGGGATAGTGATCATAAATCTATCTCTTTTACATTAGCATTGGAGAGAGACTGGATCAGTCAAGCTAGGAAAGTGTTTATTTGGAGTAAGGGCAATTATGAGGCAATTAGGCAGGAAATTAGAGGCATAAATTGGAAGGAGGTTTTCTCAGGGAAATGTGCAGAAGACATGTGGCAAATTTTCAAGGAAAATTTGTCTGGAGCTCTGCATAGCAACGTTCCAATGAGACAGGGGAGTTATGGTAGGTTACAGGAACCGTAGTGCAAGAAAGCTGTAACGAATTTAGTCTAGAAGAAAAGAAAAGCCTACAAAAGATTCAGGGAGCTAGGTAATGTTAGAAATCTAGAAGAGTATACGACTAGTAGGAAGGAACTAAAGAGGGAACTTAGAAGAGCAAGAAGGGGCCATGAGAAGGCCTTGGCAGACAGGATAAAGGAAAACCTCAAGGCATTCTACAAGTATGTTAAGAGCAAGAAGATAAGATGTGAAGGAGTAGGACCTATCAAATGTGACAGTGGGAAAGTCTGTATAGAACCGGTAGAAATAGCAGAGGTACTCAATGAATACTTTACTTCAGTATTCACAGTGGAAAAGGATCTTGGTAGTTGCAGTGCAGACTTGCAGTGGACTGAGAAGATTGAGCATGTGGACATTAGGAAAGAGGATGTGTTGGAGCTTTTGAAAAGCATCAAGTTAGATAAATCGCCGGGACCGGATGGGATGTACCCCAGGTTACTGTGGGAGGCGAGGGAAGAGATTGCTGAGCCTCTGACGATGATCTTTGCGTCATCAATGGAGACGGGAGAGGTTCCGGAGGATTGCGGATGTGGTTCCGTTATTCAAGAAAGGGAGAAGCAATAGCCCGGGAAATTATAGACCAGTGAGTCTAACCTCAGTGGTTGGTAAGTTGATGGAAAAGATCCTGAGAGGCAGGATTTATGAACATCTGGAGAGGAATAGTAACATAGAAACCCTACAGTGCAGAAGGAGGCCATTCGGCCCATTGAGTCTGCACCGACCACAACCCCACCCAGGCCCTACCCCCACATATTTTACCCGCTAATCCCTCTAACTACACATCTCAGGGACAATTTTTTTTTTTAACCTGGCCAATCAACCTAACCTGCACATCTTTGGACTGTGGGAGGAAACCGGAGTACCCGGAGGAAACCCACGCAGACACGAGGAGAATGTGCAAACTCCACACAGACAGTGACCCGAGCCGGGAATTGAACCCAGGACCCTGGAGCTGTGAAGCAGCACTGCTAACCACTGTGCTACCGTGCCGCCCATGATCAGAAATAGCCAGCACGGCTTTGTCCAAGGCAGATCATGCCTTACGAGCCTAATTGAATTTTTTGAAGATGTAACTAGACACATAGATGAGGGAAGAGCAGTAGATGTAATTTATATGGATTTCAGCAAGGCGTTTGATAAGGTGCCCCATGCAAGGCTTATTGAGAAAGTGAAGGGGCATGGGATACAAGGGGACATTGCCTTGTGGATTCAGAACTGGCTTGCCCACAGAAGGCAAAGAGTGGTTGTAGATGGGTCTTTTTCAGCATGGAGGTCGGTCACCAGTGGAGTGCCCCTGGGATCTGTTCTGGGACCCTTGCTCTTTGTGATTTTTATAAATGACCTGGATGAGGAAGTGGAAGGATGGGTTGGCAAGTTTGCTGATGGCACAAAGGTTGGTGGGGTTGTGAATAGTGTAGAGGGATGTCAGCAGTTGCAACGAGACATAGATAAGATGCAAGACTGGGCAGAGAAGTGGCAGATGGACTTCAACCCAGATAAGTGTGTGGTGGTTCATTTTGGCAGGTCGAATAGGATGGAAGAATATAATATCAAGGGCAAGACGCTTGGCAGTGCGGAAGATCAGAAGGATCTTGGGGTCTGGGTTCATAGGACGCTCAAAGCAGCGTCGCAGGTAGAGGCTGTGGTTAAGAAGGCGTATGGAATACTGGCCTTCATCAATAGAGGAATTGAGTTTAGAAATCAGGAGATAATGCTGCAGCTGTATAGGACCCTGGTCAGACCCCACCTGGAGTACTGTGCCCAGTTCTGGTCGCCTCATTACAGAAAGGATGTGGAAGCCATAGAAAGGGTGCAGAGGAGATTTACAAGCATGTTGTCTGGATTAGGTGGCATGCCTTATGAGGATAGGTTGAGAGAGCTAGGTCTTTTCTCCTTGAAGAAGCGAAGGATGCGAGGTGACCTGATAGAGGTGTATAAGGGGTATTGATAGAGTGGATTCTCAGAGGCTTTTACCCAGGGTTGAAATGGTTGCCACAAGAGATCACAGGTTTAGGGTGCTGGGGAGTAGGTATATGTTGGGGGTAGGTTTTTCACTCAGAGGGTGGTGGGTGCGTGGAATCGGCTGCCGGTAGTGGTGGTGGAGGCAGATTCGATAGGGTCTTTTAAGACACTTTTGGATAAGTTCATGGAAGATAGCAAGATAGAGGGTTATCGGTAAGCCGAGTAGGTAGGGACATGTTCGTCGCAACTTGTGGGCCGAAGGGCCTGTTTGTGCTGTAGCTTTTCTATGTTCTATATTCTCAAGGGTTACTAGGGATGGGCAATAAATACTGGCCAGCCAGCGATGCCCATGTCCCACAAATGATTGAAAAAAGGCAGTGAATACAGAGGCAATTCAGAGGAAGGATTCAGTCAGTGGTGTTTTTATAGCACCCAGTTCTGCTGCTGGATATTTGCATTTATCTGAATTCGGGGCTTGACACACGGAAATGCAAATGGCTTCAACAAAGCAGGTCTTGAATTTGAATCCTGCGTCTTTGCTTTCTGATCCCTTTATAGCCTTGCCCTTCTCGTCTTTGTCTCCTGTCGCAGCCCCACAACCTCCCCAGATGTCCGCTCTCCTCTAACTCCAGCCGCTTGCATGTCCCTTTGTTTAACCGCACCCCTCTTGGTCACCAGTCCCTCAGCTGGTAAAAGCCGGAGCTTTGGAGTTCTCGCTCTGTAACCTCCTTTATGAGTCTTAGGATAGTTTATATTTATGGCGCAGAATGAGGCCATTCTGCCGGTCGAATCTTTGCCAGCTATCCGTGAGCAAGACACTCGTTAAAACCAATATCTCTTTAACCAATCTATTGGTTATCTGCCCTGGTAGCTCCTTATGTGGCTGGTGTTATACCAGAAAACTCCTGCAAAGTGCCTAAGAAGCTTTTATGATGTCAGCACCATCTCTAAATAGAAGCTATTGTAGGAAAGCTCCAACTTACTCCAAAGGTTTTTGTCATCACAGATTGCTGGTGTGTGAAAGGGTCAGTCAGCTGTGTCAGAAATTCCAACATTTTCAGTACGTTTGATTTTAAGTTGCTTCTCCCAAAATAATGTGTCAGTCAGTCCAGCTCCTGTTCTGTCATATTTTCTGTTGTTTTTTTCTTGGGGAGTCAGTATTGCTAGCTCGACCAGCCTTTATTGCCCATCCCTAATTGCCCCTTGAGAAGATGGTGTTGAGCTGTCGTCTTGAACCCGCTATAGTCTAAGTGGTATAGGTACACCCACAGTGCTGTTAGGGAGGGAGTTGCAGGATTTTGACCCCGTGGCTAAGGGCGTGGCAAGTTCATAGAATCCTACAGTGCAGAAGGAGGCTATTCGGCCCATCGAGGCTGCAGTGACCACAATCCTACCCAGGTCCCATCCCCATAGCCCCATCTGTTTACCCAAACTAGTTCCCCCGACACTAAGGAGCAATTTAGCATGGCCAATCCACTTAACCGGGTGCTCCGGTTTCCTCCCACAGTCCAAAGATGTGCGGGTTTGGTTGATTGGCCATGCTAAAATTGCCCCTTAGTGTCCTGAGATGTGTAGATTAGAGGGATTAGTGGGTAAAATATGTAGGGATATGGGAGTAGGGCCTGGGTGGGGATTGTGGTCGGTGCAGACTCGATGGGCCAAATGGCCTCTTACTGCACTGTAGGGTTTCTATGATTCTATGAACCAGCACACATTTGGACTGTGGGAGGAAACCGGAGCTCCCGGAGGAAACCCACACAGACATGGGGAGAACGTGCAGACTCCACATAGACAGTGACCCAAGCTGGGAATTGAACCTGGGTCTCTGGCGCTGTGAGGCAGCAGTGCTAACCACTGTGCCACCGTGCTTCCTGTTCTGGAAGATGAGTCGTATTTGTTAGTACCACTGCCAGAATGTTGTCAGGGCCTGTACGTAGCCTTTGCTATATTCAGAATCCTTAACTGTTTCTCAATATGGAGTGAAGGGAAGTTGGCTGAAGAGTGGTGGCTATGATGCCACTTGGGGGGACGAGGCCGAGGTGGATCATGCACTCTGCTCATCAGCCTGAAGATTGCTGCGAATGCTTTAGCCTTATCTTGAACACAGTTTAACAGTAACAAGAAGAATTAATGTAACTTTTACAAATTAAAATATGTAATCATGACGCGATACAGTTCTTAAGCCTATCTCTATTAGTTCCAATTTAAGCAATATTCCTCATAGATGTAAACTCCTCTTCAAATCACTTAGCAAATAGGCTTATGTGCTGGTATATGGGCTGCTAGGCCTGAAACCTCCGGAACACCTCTGAATACCTATTTATACCTGAGATCACAGAATCTGGCAGTTAAACATCCAGGGATTCACAACCTATCGAAAAGACAGAGGGGTGGGTAGAGGGGGCGGGGTTGCCTTGTTAATTAGAAATGAAATTAAATCAATAGCACTAAACGACATAGGGTCAGACGATGTGGAGTCTGTGTGGGTAGAGTTGAGGAACCACAAAGGCAAAAAAACCATAATGGGAGTTATGTACAGGCCTCCTGACAGTGGTCAGGACCAGGGGCACAAAATGCACCACGAAATAGAAAGGGCATGTCAGAAAGGCAAGGTCACAGTGATCATGGGGGATTTCAATATGCAGGTGGACTGGGTAAATAATGTTGCCAGTGGACCCAAAGAAAGGGAATTCATTGAATGTTTACAGGATGGCTTTTTGGAACAGCTTGTGATGGAGCCCACGAGGGAACAGGCTATTCTGGACTTAGTGTTATGTAATGAGCCAGACGTGATAAAAGATCTTAAAGTAAGGGAACACTTAGGAAGCAGTGATCATAATATGGTAGAATTCAGTCTGCAATTTGAAAGAAGGAAGGCAGAATCAGATGTGAAGGTTCTACAGTTAAATAAAGGTAATTACAGGCGCATGAGGGAGGAACTGACAAAAATCGACTGGAAGCAGAGCCTAATGGGAAAGACAGTAGAACAGCAATGGCAGGAGTTTCTGGGAGTAATTGAGGACACAGTGCAGAGGTTCATCCCAAACAAAAGAAAGGTTATCAGAGGGGGGATTAGGCAGCCATGGCTGACAAAGGAAGTCAGGGAATGCATCAAGGCAAAAGAGAGAGCCTATAATGTGGCAAAGAGTAGTGGGAAGTCAGAAGATTGGGAAGGCTATAAAAACAAACAGAGGATAACAAAGAGAGAAATAAGGAAGGAGAGGATCAAATATGAAGGTAGGCTAGCCAGTAACATTAGGAATGATAGTAAAAGTTTCTTTAAATACATTAAAAACAAACGGGAGGCAAAAGTAGACATTGGGCCGCTCCAAAATGACGCTGGTAATCTAGTGATGGGAGACAAGGAAATAGCTGAGGAACTTAATAAGTACTTTGCGTCAGTCTTCACAGTAGAAGACATGAGTAATATCCCAACAATTCAGGAAAGTCAGGGGGCAGAGTTGAATATGGTTGCCATCACAAAAGAGAAAGTGCTAGAGAAACTAAAAGGTCTGAAAATTGATAAATCTCCGGGCCCAGATGGGCTACATCCTAGAGTTCTAAAGGAGATAGCTGAAGAAATAGTGGAGGCGTTAGTTATGATCTTTCAAAAGTCACTGGAGTCAGGGAAAGTCCCAGAGGATTGGAAAATCGCTGTTGTAACCCCACTGTTCAAGAAGGGAACAAGAAAAAAGATGGAAAATTATAGGCCAATTAGCCTAACCTCAGTTGTTGGCAAAATTCTAGAATCCATCGTTAAGGATGAGATTTCTAAATTCTTGGAAGTGCAGGGTCGGATTAAGACAAGTCAGCATGGATTTAGTAAGGGGAGGTCGTGCCTGACAAACCTGTTAGAGTTCTTTGAAGAGATAACAAATAGGTTAGACCAAGGAGAGCCAATGGATGTTATCTATCTTGACTTCCAAAAGGCCTTTGACAAGGTGCCTCACGGGAGACTGCTGAGTAAAATAAGGGCCCATGGTATTCGAGGCAAGGTACTAACATGGATTGACGATTGGCTGTCAGACAGAAGGCAGAGAGTTGGGATAAAAGGTTCTTTCTCAGAATGGCAACCGGTGACAAGTGGTGTCCCGCAGGGTTCAGTGTTGGGGCCACAGCTGTTCTCTTTATATATTAACGATCTAGATGACGGGACTGGGAGCATTCTGGCCAAGTTTGCCGATGATACAAAGATAGGTGGAGGGGCAGGTAGTATTGAGGAGGTGGGGAGGCTGCAGAAAGATTTAGACAGTTTAGGAGAGTGGTCCAAGAAGTGGCTGATGAAATTCAACGTGGGCAAGTGCGAGGTCGTACACTTTGGAAAAAAGAATAGAGGCATGGACTATTTTCTAAACGGTGACAAAATTCATAATGCTAAAGTGCAAAGGGACTTGGGAGTCCTAGTCCAGGATTCTCTAAAGGTAAACTTGCAGGTTGAGTCCGTAATTAAGAAAGCAAATGTAATGTTGTCATTTATCTCAAGAGGCTTGGAATACAAAAGCAGGGATGTACTTCTGAGGCTTTATAAAGCACTGGTTAGGCCCCATTTGGAGTACTGTGAGCAATTTTGGGCCCCACACCTCAGGAAGGACATACTGGCACTGGAGCGGGTCCAGCGGAGATTCACACGGATGATCCCAGGAATGGTAGGCCTGACATACGATGAACGTCTGAGGATCGTGGGATTATATTCATTGGAGTTTAGGAGGTTGAGGGGAGATCTGATAGAAACTTACAAGATAATGAACGGCTTAGATAGGATGGACGTAGGGAAGTTGTTTCCATTAACAGGGGAGACTAGGACGCGGGGGCACAGCCTTAGAATAAAAGGGAGTCACTTTAGAACAGAGATGAGGAGAAATTTCTTCAGCCAGAGAGTGGTGGGTCTGTGGAATTCATTGCCACAGAGGGCTGTGGAGGCCGAGACGTTGAGCGTCTTCAAGACAGAAATTGATAAATTCTTGATTTCTCGAGGAATTAAGGGCTATGGGGAGAGAGCGGGTAAATGGAGTTGAAATCAACCATGATTGAATGGTGGAGTGGACTCGATGGGCCGAATGGCCTTACTTCCGCTCCTATGTCTTATGGTCTTATGGTCTAATCCTACAGTGCAGAAGAAGCCCTTCGGCCTATCGAGTCTGCACCGACACATGAAAGAGTCATAGGGTCATAGAGGTTTACAGCATGGAAACAGGCCAACTTGGGCCGAAAGGCCGTGACCTGCCTGCTTAATCCCAGCACTTGGCCCATAGCACGCTTTTTATGACGTGCCAAGTACTCATCCAGGTACTTTTTAAAGGCTGTGAGGTATCCTGCCTCTCCCACCCTCCCAGGCAGCGCATTTCAGACCGTCACCACCCTCTGGATAAAAAAGGTTTCCCTCAAATCCCCCCAAACCTCTCACCCCTCACTTTAACCTGTGTCCCCTTGTAACTGACCCTTCCTGTAATGGGAACAGCTGCTCCCTATCCACCCTGTCCATACCCCTTCACAATCTTGTACACCTCTATCAGGTCACCCCCTCAAGTCTTCTCTGGTCCAGAGAAAACAACCCCCAAGTCTATCCAACCTCTCCTTATAACTTAAATGTTCCATCCGGGTCCATAGGACTCTTAAATCGGCCTCGCAAGTGGAGGATGCGGTCAAGAAGGCGTACGGCGTACTGGCCTTCATTAATCGAGGGATTGAGTTTAGGAGTCGGGAGATAATGCTGCAGCTTTATAGGACCCTGGTTAGACCCCACTTGGAGTACTGCGCGCAGTTCTGGTCACCTCATTACAGGAAAGATGTTGAAGCCATTGAAAGGGTGCAGAGGAGATTTACAAGGATGTTGCCTGGATTGGGGGGCATGCCTTATGAGGATAGGTTGAGGGAGCTTGGTCTCTTCTCCCTGGAGAGACGAAGGATGAGAGGTGACCTGATAGAGGTTTACAAGATGTTGAGAGGTCTGGATAGGGTAGACTCCCAGAGGCTATTTCCAAGGGCTGAAATGGTTGCTACGAGAGGACACAGGTTTAAGGTGCTGGGGGGTAGGTACAGAGGAGATGTCAGGGGTAAGTTTTTCACTCAGAGGGTGGTGGGTGAGTGGAATCGGCTGACGTCGGTGGTGGTGGAGGCAAACTCGTTGGGGTCTTTTAAGAGACTTCTGGATGAGTACATGGGATTTAATGGGATTGAGGGCTATAGATAGGCCTAGAGGTGGGGATGTGATCGGCGCAACTTGTGGGCCGAAGGGCCTGTTTGTGCTGTGGCTTTCTATGTTCTATGTTCTATCCCTGGAAATATCCTGGTGAATCTCCTCTGCGCCCTCTCCAGAGTTATCTTTATTTTTTAGCAGGTCCCAGACTTCAATCTCCAGAGAGAGGGAAGAAACCAGCTGTTGCTCTTTGCAAATCCAAACAGAAACTGCCTGCTTTTCCCCTGTAAGCCTAGCTCCTCCCATTAGCGCATGATGTGCTCTTGTCAATCAGCCTAATTAAACCCTACTCTGAAACCCCAGGGACGAGTCAAAACAAAACCGCAGGAACTCAGATTAAAACAAACAACCCAGTACTTTGGAGCAATTATTCTTCTACATTCTCAGCAGGTGGGCTTCCTGGAGCAGATAAAGTGGCACCGTTTGAACACAGTTGAATCTTAACATGTCCATCACAAGAATAAATTTCTTAAAGGCACAGTATCGTCACAGTATCCGCCGTGTGAAGAAAGGACTTTGTTAGGGCCTCTGGATTACCAACCATTCACCCCATCCAGAATGTACATTCTCCACATGACTGGAGATCAGAATGTAATTACCATCCCTATTTCTTGAGTCCATTGATATTGCTTCATTTGTTAACAATGGATCAGATCACCCAGTCCCTGGATTGTCAGAGACCGAATGCACCCCCCCAAAATATGCTTTGGGGTCCCACAGAGGATTCAACACAATGACTCCTTGGGAATTGCCCAGGAAGTTCGGACTTCTAATTGAAGCTCCCCATTTCCCAGGACCCTCCAAATCAGACTCCTACCCTTAGTGACAGAGACTTGAAACAGTTCCAACTTAGTAACATAAGAACTAGGAGCAGGAGTAGGCCATCTGGCCCCTCGAGCCTGCTCCGCCATTCAATAAGATCATGGCTGATCTTTTTGTGGACTCAGCTCCACTTACCATAACCTTTAATTCCTTCACTGTTTAAAAATTTATCTAACCTTGCCCTAAAAACATTCAATGAGGTAGCCTCAACTGCTTCACTGGGCAGGGAATTCCACAGATTCACAACCCTTTGTGTGAAGAAGTTCCTCCTCAACTCAGTCCTAAATCTGCTTCCCCTTATTTTGAAGCTATGCCCCCTAGTTCTAGTTTCACCCGCCAGTGGAAACAACTTCCCTGCTTCTATCTTATCTATTCCCTTCATAATCTTATATGTTTCTATAAGATCTCCCCTCATTCTTCTGAATTCCAATGTGTAAAACCCCAGTCTACTCAGTCTCTCCTTATAAGCCAACCCTCCCAACTCCGGAATCAACCTCGTGAATCTCCTCTGCACCCCCTCCAGTGCCAGTATATCCTTTAGTGGTTACCCCAGAAACATTAGACAGAAAAATTCTCATCTAACTATACAACTGACACCTAATCACTTACTGACCCGTGATTCATTCATCTATTTTTGCCCCACCCCCCCGCCCACAACTTCCTCATGACCTGACCTCCCTATCCCCCACCACTGGACGACGACTCCTTGTCCAAACCAGACCTGACTACCCACTGACCATCTTACCTGGAAATGACCTACCCAACCCATGCCACTGGCACATTCGCTCTCCCACCCCTGCCTTTCCAAGGCTGTTTAAATACTGCAAAGCTTGTATGTGTGTGAATATTTAACACTAACAGCAGCTAGTGTCACAAAAAGGGACATGGCTTCTACTTCCCCATCCCTCATCCCACTCTCCAGTGCTGCAAGGAGGCAGATTGATGGATGACCACTGTACATTTCTGAATAAGCTGGAGTCAGGAAACCTGGTCAGAGCAGAGTGCAAGCTCTGTAGAGCAGAGGGCAATCTGACAGTGACTGTCGCTGCTCTGAAGATTTGAGTCAATTTTTCATGCCTCTGGATTTTGATTTGATTTATTATTGTCCGGGGTGCGTGGGGTCCTTAATTATGCCGGCTGCTTTTCTTCAGCAGTGGGAAGTGTAGACAGAGTCAATGCATGGGAGGTTGGTTTGCGTGATGGACTAGGCTACATCCACGACTTTCTGTAGTTTCTTGCGGTCTTGGGCAGAGCAGGAGCCCATACCAAGCTGTGGTACAACCAGAAAGGATGCTTTCTATGGTGCAACTGTAGAAATTGGTGAGAATCGTAGCTGACATGCCAAATTTCCTTAGTCTTCTGAGAAAGTAGAGGCTTTCTTAACTATAGTGCCAGCATGGGGGGGGGGGGGTGGAAGGAAGGAGGAGAGAACCAGGACAGGATGCAACCTGTGGTTCCCCCGCTGCTCCCAGGCATGGAGCAGGAACATTTTAACCCACCTCCTTTCCATCCATTGACCAACTTCACTCTGTCCCTGTCACACACACACACACGCAGACACACACACACACACACGCAGACACACACACACACACGCAGACACACACACACACGCAGACACACACACACACACACACGCAGACACACACACACACGCAGACACACACACACACGCAGACACAAACACACGCAGACACAAACACACACGCAGACACAAACACACACGCAGACACAAACACACGCAGACACAAACACACACGCAGACACACACACACACACGCAGACACACAGACACGCAGACACACACACGCAGACACACACACGCAGACACACACACACGCAGACACACACACACACGCAGACACACACACACACGCAGACACACACGCAGACACACACACACGCAGACACACACGCAGACACACACACGCAGACACACACACGCAGACACACACACACACGCACACACACACACGCACACACACACACACGCAGACACACACACGCAGACACACACACACGCAGACACACACACGCAGACACACACACACACGCAGACACACACACACACGCAGACACACACACACACGCAGACACACACACACGCAGACACACACACACGCAGACACACACACACGCAGACACAAACACACGCGCAGACACAAACACACACGCAGACACACACGCGCAGACACAAACACACACGCAGACACAAACACACACGCAGACACAAACACACACGCAGACACAAACACACACGCAGACACAAACACACACACGCAGACACAAACACACACACAAGCAGACACAAAGACACACGCGCAGACACACACACGCGCAGACACACACACGCGCAGACGCACACACGCGCAGACGCACACACGCGCAGACGCACACACGCGCAGACGCACACACGCGCAGACGCACACACGCGCAGACGCACACACGCGCAGACGCACACACGCGCAGACGCACACGCACACACGCGCAGACGCACACGCACACACGCGCAGACGCACACGCACACACGCGCAGACGCACACGCGCAGACGCACACGCACACACGCGCAGACGCACACGCACACACGCGCAGACACACGCGCAGACACAGGCACACACGCGCAGACACACACACGCGCAGACACACACACGCGCAGACACACACACGCGCAGACACACACACGCGCAGACACACACGCGCAGACACACACGCGCAGACACACACACGCGCAGACACACACACGCGCAGACACACACGCGCAGACACACACGCGCAGACACACACGCGCAGACACACACGCGCAGACGCACACACGCGCAGACGCACACACGCGCAGACGCACACACGCGCAGACGCACACACGCGCAGACGCACACACGCGCAGACGCACACACGCGCAGACGCACACACGCGCAGACGCACACGCGCAGACGCACACGCGCAGACACAGGCACACACGCGCAGACACAGGCACACACGCGCAGACACACACACGCGCAGACACACGCGCGCAGACACACACACGCGCAGACACACACACGCGCAGACACACACGCGCAGACACACACGCGCAGACACACACACGCGCAGACACACACACGCGCAGACACACACACGCGCAGACACACACACGCGCAGACACACACACGCGCAGACACACACGCGCAGACACACACGCGCAGACACACACGCGCAGACACACACACGCGCAGACACACACACGCGCAGACACACACACGCGCAGACACACACACGCGCAGACACACACGCGCAGACACACACACGCGCAGACACACACGCGCAGACACACACACGCGCAGACACACACGCGCAGACACACACGCGCAGACACACACACGCGCAGACACACACACGCAGACACACACGCGCAGACACACACGCGCAGACACACACACGCGCAGACACACACACGCGCAGACACACACACGCGCAGACACACACACGCGCAGACACACGCGCAGACACACACACGCGCAGACACACACACGGCAGACACACACACGCGCAGACACACACACGCGCAGACACACACACGCGCAGACACACGCGCAGACACACTCGCAGACACACACGCGCGGACACACGCGCGCAGACACACACGCGCGCAGACACACACGCGCGCAGACACACACGCGCGCAGACACACACGCGCAGACACACACACGCGCAGACACACACACGCGCAGACACACGCGCAGACACACACGCGCAGACACACACGCGCAGACACACACGCGCAGACACACACGCGCAGACACACACACGCGCAGACACACACACGCGCAGACACACACGCGCAGACACACACGCGCAGACACACACGCGCAGACACACACGCGCAGACACACACGCGCAGACACACACGCGCAGACACACACACGCGCAGACACACACACGCGCAGACACACACGCGCGCAGACACACACGCGCGCAGACACACACGCGCGCAGACACACACACGCGCAGACACACACACGCGCAGACACACACACGCGCAGACACACACACGCGCAGACGCACACACGCGCAGACGCACACACGCGCAGACGCACACACGCGCAGACGCACACGCACACGCGCAGACGCACACGCACACACGCGCAGACGCACACGCACACACGCGCAGACGCACACGCACACACGCGCACACGCACACGCACACACGCGCAGACGCACACGCACACACGCGCAGACACACACACGCGCAGACACACACACGCGCAGACACACGCGCAGACACACGCGCAGACACACACGCGCGGACACACACGCGCGGACACACACGCGCGCAGACACACGCGCGCAGACACACACGCGCGCAGACACACACGCGCGCAGACACACACACGCGCAGACACACACACGCGCAGACACACACGCGCAGACACACACGCGCAGACACACACGCGCAGACACACACGCGCAGACACACACGCGCAGACACACACACGCGCAGACACACACGCGCAGACACACACGCGCAGACACACACGCGCAGACACACACACGCGCAGACACACACACGCGCAGACACACACGCGCGCAGACACACACGCGCGCAGACACACACGCGCGCAGACACACACGCGCGCAGACACACACGCGCGCAGACACACACACGCGCAGACACACACACGCGCAGACACACACACGCGCAGACACACACACGCGCAGACACACACACGCGCAGACGCACACGCACACACGCGCAGACGCACACGCACACACGCGCAGACGCACACGCACACACGCGCAGACGCACACGCACACACGCGCAGACGCACACGCACACACGCGCAGACACACGCGCAGACACAGGCACACACGCGCAGACACACACACGCGCAGACACACACACGCGCAGACACACACACGCGCAGACACACACACGCGCAGACACACACGCGCGGACACACACGCGCGGACACACACGCGCGGACACACACGCGCGGACACACACGCGCGGACACACACGCGCGGACACACACGCGCGGACACACACGCGCGGACACACACGCGCGGACACACACGCGCGGACACACACGCGCGGACACACACGCGCGCAGACACACACGCGCGCAGACACACACGCGCGCAGACACACACGCGCGCAGACACACACACGCGCAGACACACACACGCGCAGACACACACACGCGCAGACACACACACGCAGACACACACGCGCAGACACACACGCGCAGACACACACACGCGCAGACACACACACGCGCAGACACACACACGCGCAGACACACACGCGCAGACACACACGCGCAGACACACACGCGCAGACACACACACGCGCAGACACACACACGCGCAGACACACACACGCGCAGACACACACGCGCGCAGACACACACGCGCGCAGACACACACGCGCGCAGACACACACGCGCGCAGACACACACACGCGCAGACACACACACGCGCAGACACACACACGCGCAGACACACACGCGCAGACACACACACGCGCAGACACACACACGCGCAGACACACACACGCGCAGACACACACGCGCAGACACACACGCGCAGACACACACACGCGCAGACACACACACGCGCAGACACACACACGCGCAGACACACACACGCGCAGACACACACACGCGCAGACACACACACGCGCAGACACACACACGCGCAGACACACACACGCGCAGACACACACACGCGCAGACACACACACGCGCAGACACACACACGCGCAGACACACACACGCGCAGACACACACACGCGCAGACACACACACGCGCAGACACACACACGCGCAGACACACACACGCGCAGACACACACACGCGCAGACACACACACGCGCAGACACACACACGCGCAGACACACACACGCGCAGACACACACACGCGCAGACACACACACGCGCAGACACACACACGCGCAGACACACACACACACACGCAGACACACACGCGCAGACACACACACGCGCGCAGACACACACACGCGCGCAGACACACACACACGCAGACACACACACACACGCAGACACACACACACACGCAGACAGACACACACGCAGACACACACACACGCAGACACACACACACACGCAGACACACACACACACACGCAGACACACACACACGCAGACACACACACACGCAGACACACACACGCGCAGACACACACACGCGCAGACACACACACACGCAGACACACACACACGCAGACACACACACACGCAGACACACACACACGCAGACACACACACACACGCAGACACACACGCGCAGACACAGACACACACACGCAGACACACACACGCAGACACACACACACGCAGACACACACACACACGCAGACACACACACGCAGACACACACGCGCAGACACAGACACACACGCGCAGACAGACACACACGCGCAGACAGACACACACGCGCAGACAGACACACACGCGCAGACAGACACACACGCGCAGACAGACACACACGCGCAGACAGACACACACGCGCAGACAGACACACACGCGCAGACAGACACACACGCGCAGACAGACACACACGCGCAGACAGACACACACGCGCAGACAGACACACACGCGCAGACAGACACACACGCGCAGACAGACACACACGCGCAGACAGACACACACGCGCAGACAGACACACACGCGCAGACAGACACACACGCGCAGACAGACACACACGCGCAGACAGACACACACGCGCAGACAGACACACACACACGCAGACAGACACACACACGCAGACAGACACACACGCACGCAGACGGACACACACGCACGCAGACAGACACACACGCACGCAGACAGACACACACGCACACACGCAGACGCGCACACACGCAGACGCAGACGCGCACACACGCAGACGCGCACACACGCAGACGCACACACGCGCACGCGAACACACGCGCACACGCACATGCACACACACACACGCAGACACACACACACGCACACTTGATTTTAAGACCTGCGTGTCCTGCCCCTCGGTATTCCAGGCTTTGGTACTGAAGGCTTCCTAAGACTGCACTGTTTTTGGAGTGTTCCACTCCGTTGAAGGGGGCTTGTTATTACCAAGTGAACAAGTGTTGGTGTTTTGGGTCTGGAGGACATGAGGGATTTGAAAACTAGGATGAGAATTTGGAAGTTCAGTCGTTGCTTCATTAGTCACCAGTGCATGTCAGTGAGCACAGTGGGTGATCGGGGACTGGGACTTGGTGTGGAGTGGAACAGGGACAGAATTTTCTATGACGTTATGTATAGAGAGTAGAACAAGGGAGGCTGGCCAGACACGCTTTGGAATAATGAATGTGTGGAGGTAATGAATTCGGCATCAATTAAGTTTCAGCAGCAGATGAACTGAGGCAGGGGTTAAGTTGGGTGTTATTATGAATGTCGAAATGAATGGTAGGTGGTCTTACTGATGCCACAGATATGGTACCAGAAGATCATCTTGGGGCTAAGTATGACACCAAGGTTGCAAGCAGCCTCAATTTCCAGGGAGAGGAGTGGGGATGTTAGCTCGGGAAGAGGGTGTGGATTAGGGATCAAAGATGATGGCATCGTTCTTCACAATATTGGAGCAAATTGTTGCTCATCGATGACTGGGTGTCTGATGCTGGTGGCAGCTTATCACCTCGTAAGGGGGTGGTTTGTTCTGTGGTGGTCAGGTGTGGCTCAGGAGCCCCCATTCCGGCATGGCTGTCTCTGCCACACTTGCTGCAAAGGAACTTAGTGCGCTGAGAAGATGCATGATTCTCTGGCCTCTGTTTTACCTGAGCCCTCTCCTCCACCAGCTGAACTTTTCATCTCTGTTCACCTCTTCCAGTGTCCCTCCAAACAGTCAGCCTCTAGAGGTCACAGCCATCAGCGACCTCTCCCAATTATCAATGTCAATATCCACCATCTTCACATCTCGCTTACAGGTGTCCTTGAAGCTAAGGAATGGATGCCCAGGAGGCGCAATGCTTAGCATTGCTGCCTCACAGTTCCAGAGACCCGGGTTCGATTCCCAGTTTGGGTCACTGTCTGTGTGGAGTTTGCACGTTCTCCCCGTGTCTGCGTGGGTTTCCTCAGGATGCTCCGGTTTTCCTCCCACAGTCCAAAGATGTGCGGGTTAGATTGATTGGCCATGCTAAATTGCCCCTTAATGTCCTTGGATACATAGGTTAGGGAGATTAGCAGGGTAAATATGTGGGATT
Source organism: Mustelus asterias (assembly GCF_964213995.1). Classification (NCBI taxonomy): domain Eukaryota; kingdom Metazoa; phylum Chordata; class Chondrichthyes; order Carcharhiniformes; family Triakidae; genus Mustelus; species Mustelus asterias. The sequence goes on from NC_135819.1 coordinate 24,822,641, forward strand.
ACGGAGATGGGGGCTGGGAAGGATTGTTGTCGGTGCAGGCTCGATGGGCCAAAAGGTCGCCACCTGCACTGTAGGGTTCCTATGATTCTAAATCATGACCCAGTGGCCATTTCACCATACAGAAGGTCTTTGGATATATGACAGACATCGTTGGCTTAGCAATGATCGAGTTTGCAGGACATCTGAGTTGGTGACCTTGTCCAGCCCACAGATGTCTGAGACCGGGAAGGTGGAAACTGTTCAGCCTTTTCTCCTGCCTAGCATATAGGTTAGCACATAGAGGGTCCAGGTCTTCACTCAAAGGGTAGTTAACCTGTGGAATTCTCCAGAAGGCTGTGGAGACCAAGTCACTGAATATATTCAAGAAAGAGATGGATCATTTCTTTTGAGATTTTAACAGTATCAAGCGGTATGGGGAGAAAGCAAGAATATGGTGGTAAGATAAAGGACCAGCCATGATCATTTTGAATGGCGTTGCAGGCTCGAAGGGCCAAATAGCCCACTCCTGCTCCCAGCTTCTATGTTTTCTATGTCTCACCACTGTAGAGGAGTGCATAGGCTTGGTAGGCACTCAGGTCATTGTTTTTCTACACTCCCTCACTCAACTTGGACAGAACAACTGCAGCTTTTGTGACATGTGTCGATTTTAACATCAAGTGACAGATTGTTGGCGGTGATGGAGAGTAGATATGTGAAGCTATCAACAACCTCCAGCCTCACATTGTCAGTGCTGATAGATGGCGTTATAGCAACATCCTGGGCCGTGACATTTGTCTTCCTGATGTTGATGGTCAAACCAAACTCTTCACCAGTTTGAGAAAGATTCTGTCCATTTGCTACTGAAGGTATTACTCAGTGGGGAATCTGATGAGGACTTGGGGCTCCTTTGTGTTGGATCTCAGGCAAACAAGATTGAGCAGCTTTCTGTAAGCTTACCCTCTGTTGACGAGGAAGGCCGATAACTGCAGCAAAGAGAAGAATATATCAAACAGTGGTGCCAGCGAAGAGAGTCTGATAATTTAGTAACTCGAGGTGGTGATGAGATCATAGAGGTTTACAGCATGGAAACAGGCCCTTCGGCCCAACTTGTCCATGCCGCTCTTTTTTTTTAAACCCCTAAACTAATCCCAATTGCCCGCATTTAGCCCATATCCCTCTTTACCCATCTTACCCATGTAACTATCCAAATCATTTTTAAAGTACAACATTGCACCCGCCTCTACAACTACCTCTGGCAGCTTGTTCCAGACACTCACCACCCTCTCTGTGAAAAACATGCCCCTCTGGACACTTTTGTATCTCTCCCCTCTCACCTTAAACCTATGCCCTCTAGTTTTAGACTCCCCTACTTTTGGGAAAAGATATTGACTAGCTGATCTGTGCCCCTCATTATTTTATAGACCTCTATAAGATCACCCCTCAGCCTCCTGTGCTCGAGAGAAAAAAGTCCCAGTCTATCCAGCCTCTCCTTATAACCCAAAGCATCAAGTCCCGATAGCATCCTAGTAAATCTTTTCTGCACTCCTAGTTTAATAATATCCTTTCTATAATAAGGTAACCAGAACTGCACACAGTATTCCAAGTGTGGCCTTACCAATGCCTTGTACAGCTTCAACAAGACGTCCCAATTCCTGTATTTAATGTTCTGACCGATGAAACCAAGCATGCCGAATGCCTTCCTCACCACTCTGTCTGCCTGTGACTCCACTTTCAAGGAGTTATGAACATATACCCCTAGATCTCTTTGTTCTGTAACTCGCCCCAATGCCGTACCATTAACTGAGTAAGTCCTGCCCTGGTTCAATCTACTAAAATGCATCATCTCGCATTTATCTAAATTAAACTCCATCTGCCATTTGTCAGCTGACTGGCCCAATTGATCAAGATCCCGTTGCAATCGAAGATAATTTTCTTCACTGTCCACTATGCCACCAATCTTGGTGTCATCTGCAAACTTACTAACCATGCCTCCTATGTTCTCATCCAAATCATGAATATAAATGAGGTTGAGCTGGGTGTTATCAGTGTACGTGTGAAAACTAAGACTGAACTTTCAGATGATGTGGCCAGAGGACAGCAAGTAGATGAGAAATAGGAGGGGGGGCAGGAGCAGGAAGAGAAGCCCATTGCATGTTATGATCTGGCCACGATTAAATAGATAAGAATGGAACCAGCTGAGAGTGCTCGCATCCAGCTGAATGAGGTGTTGGAGGAGGATAGTGTGGTCAAACTGTGTCAAAGGCTGTAGACAGCTCGTGAAGGATGATTGGGGGGGGGGGGGGGGGGGGGAAGAAGCTTACCTTTGTACACCTCCACCTGCTCTTTTCTACCTCCAGTCACATTTAGTGGTAAAGATCCCAAGATCGCTGATTAATCAGTGTAAATCACTGCTCCAGAGATCTTCCATCCCAGGTGGTGTGTCCCAAACATACTTCACAGTGTAGGTGTTCTTAATGAGGTATACAGTTTAGCAGCAGCAACCACCGGCACCTTCTTGACATTCGTGAGGTGACTTTGTGAGCCTATGATAATCAAGCCCTCTTGCACAGAATGCTCCAAACGCATTCTCACCATTCAGTTGATCATTGTGATTTTGCTTGCAGAGTCTTACCAGCCTTTCAAGCCACAGCTAAGACTATTTACCTTGGGGGCCAGAGAAGTCAGCAGCACAGTCCATTTGTCTCATTGTGCCTGTACGTGATGTTTATAAGAGCAGCCAAAACTATTCTCATAACCCTGCTCTCACCCCTTGCCCTATATGGGTGGCACAGTGGTTAGCACTGCTGCCTCACAGCGCCAGGGACCGGGTTTGATTCTTGGTTTGGGTCACCGTCTGTGTGGAGTTTGCATGCTCTCCCCATGGACTGACTCTCAAACCAAGGATCATACCCAATCCTATCCCCATAATCCCATGTATTTACCATGGCTAATCCCCCTAACCTACACATCTTTGAACACTAAGGGACAATTTAGCATGGCCAGTCCACCTAACCCGCACATCTTTGGACTGTGGGTGGAAACCGGAGCACCCGGTGGAAACCCACGCAGACAAGGGGAGAATGTGCAGACTCCACACAGACAGTCACCAGGGACCAGAGTTCAATTCTGGCCTTGGGTCACTATCTGTGTGGAGTTCGCACGTTCTCTCTGTGTGGGTTTCCTCCAGGTGCTCTGGTTTCCACCCACAGTCCAAAGATTTGTAGGTTAGGTGGATTGGCCATGGTAAATTGCCCCTTAATGTCCAAAGACGTGTTGGTTAGGGGGATTAGACATAGTAAATGTATAGGGTTACAGGGATAGGGCGGGGTTTGGGCCTGGTTAAGATCCTCTGTCGGAGAGTCAGTGAGGACCCAATGAGCCGAATGGCCGCCTCCTGTGCTGTAGGGATTCTATGAAATCAGTGCCATGTAATTCTATGAAAAGGCAAATCATGCTTGACGAATCTGATTGACTTTCTTTGACGAGAGAGAAGGTTGATAAAGGGAATGCAGTGGATGTTGTCCAAATGCATTTAAAAGCATTTGACAAAGTACTCATAATTGGCTGGGTTTACATAATCCAGGCTCATGGATGAGGAGGGTCACTATGTACTTGGATAAAGACAAGAACTAGCTTAAGGACAGAAGACAGTGAGTGGTGGATAAATGGATGTTGTTCAGACTGGATGATGGTAGGCCGTGGTGTTCCCCAAGGGTCAGTTCTGGAATCACATTTGTTTGCACACAAATGACTTGGATATTGCAACACAGAGTTAAATTTCAAACTATGCCAATGCTATCAACCTGCAGTGTGGCAAACAGTAAGGATGATGCCAACTGACAGCAACAGGACGGGTTGGCAGAATGGGCAGGCAAGTGGCAGTTGAAATTTGAGACAGAGATGGGTTAGGTGATATATTTGGGCAGAAGGGACAGTGAGAGACGGTATAGATTTAAGGGTACAGACCTAAAGAGTGTTCAGGGAGAGGGATCTGGACGTTTATGTGCACGGGTTCTTGCAAGTGGCAAGACATTTGAGAGAACAGTTAGCAAAGCACATGAGTTCAAAAATAGAGGTATTGAGTTCAAAAAGAGGGAAGTTACGCTGAACCTGTATATAGCTCTTGTTAGGCCGCAACAACTAGAGTTTGTCTTCGGTTCTGGTCATCAGACTTGCGGAAGGATGTGAATGTCCTTGAGAAGGTACAGAGAAGAGTTCCCAGAATGATTCCAGGAATGAGGGATTTGAGCTGCAAGGTTCGGTCAGGGAGGTTCTTGGAGCGTAGGGGATTGATTTGATAGAAGTGAACAAAATAATTACTGGCTTAGAAAAGGTAGGCAAAGAAAAGATTCCCCTGCTCGCTGATGGTATAAGGATTGGGGCGGGGGGGGCGCAGATTGAAAGTTTTGGGCAAGAGATACAGGAGGGATGTGAGGATTGACTATTTTGCACAGTGAGTGGTAACAATCTGGAACTCACTGTCTGAGAGGACAAGCAGAAAGGGTCAATCATTTTGAGGCAATTGGATGGACTCTTGAAGGAAATAACAAACTTGTAGGGGTTACGGAGATAGAGCTGGGGAGCAGGATTGAGTGGATTGCCCGAAAGAGAGCTGATTATTGACTGGATGGCCTCCAGTGCCACATTGTCCGTAACTGTGTAGCCGTGAGAATGAACCTTGCGAGTGCAAATCTGAACAGTAATTTAGTCCTGTACTGGCCAAAAATCTACTCTGCCACAGTTAGACGTAGTGATTGGGAGTTTAACTTGTTCGTATTCTCGCTGCTACTTCAGAAGCTGAGTGGTGAAAACCTCAACAGACTTGGTCACCGAGCAGCAACGTGAAATCTGTCTGCTCAACTTCTAGGAAAGTGTTTGGCAATAGTTGTTAGATCAGACTGAAGCATGTGCAGTTTGTAGTGGTGTCGAGCACCTCGTCTACCAGTGTGGATGCTATCTGTTGTGAAACAAGTTCTGAAGATGACAACCTCCAGCAGTGTTGTTCTGCGATGCTGCGACTTGTGTGTGGGCTCCTCCCTTTCATGTGGCAGGAAGCCACCTGATCGTCGGATTATGAGAGAAATTGTGGAAACTGAATGTTTATGTACCCCCAGCACCCACATGTATTCCAGAATGTTCGTGATATAATCTACTGGTGGCTGAGTGAAACCATGTGGCCTTTTGGGTGTCGGGTGTCTTGCAGGAGTCTTGTCCCTTCTGTTTGTTTAGGTGCAATACACCTAAATTCTGATTGGGATATTTCCATAAATATTGTTGGTAGTTTTCACCTTCGACTGTTTTTGCTCCATTGTCGGATGTGCTGCTCATTGGATGAGGTTACGTAGAGATCCAGTGATCCTGGTGATTGTTGGCATGATCCCATGGCATGATTGGAGGAGCAGAGAGTTCTCTTGATCTCTTCGCCACAAGCCTTTCCCCGGCCAACATCACCAGAAACTATTAAACTGGTTATTGTTCTTTGCGCAATCTTTCTTCACTGCAGAAAATGCTGCCACATTCACTCTAGTAACAGTGACTCGACTTCAAAGCAGCTAATTGTACGTAGAACATCTTAGACTTGTTGAGAGATGGGCTGTATCAGTGCAGGCTCATTCTTTAATCTGATCACCCAGGGCTGGTCTGTGCTGCCATCACTTAGTTACTATCAGCCACCACCCAGTGAAGTATCGCAGCAAAACAACCAACATACAAAGTGCCAGCTAAAGAAACTAACTTGTGAGGCAGCCCTGTGAAGAAGTTCAGCGATTGCATTAACGTCCTGGCCCTGACTGAAACGTAGCTGTTAGGCGATGACACCTTGTTCCTTATGTATTTCTGCTATATTTCCACCATTGGCCAAGCGCTCATTCCCAAACAGCAGCTTGGTCTCTTCCCCTTATTCTTCAGCATCTTATTTTGTTTTGAAGAACATTTCCTTGTTTTGGATCCTCTTTCCTCCTCTTTAAATTCCTCATTGTCTCCCGCTTCCCTCCTTCCCGCATCCTCTCCCAGTGATACTCAAGCTCCCTTCCTGAGCTTCTGCGCGGAGTGAATCCTCATTCTCTGATTTTCGTCATGCCTCCCAGACCCCCTTACCTTTCCCTCAGAATTCATCTACCTCCCACCTTAAGGCCACATTAGATCAGTCATGATCTTACTGAAAGGTGGAACAGGCTCAAGGGGCTGAATGGTCGTCTCCTGTTTTGGACCGACAGGCACATCCATCCCTCTTCGCCCCAAATACAATGAAGGTAAGACTTTAGCACATCTGGCAATAGGTTTGGTTTAACCACCCTTCCCAACATCTGCCTTGGCCACATGCCAAGTGCCAGCTATTCCCTGCCAAAGCAACCCAGTAGACTTGGATCATTCCGGAATTCACTACAAGTCATTTCCTCAAAACTCCTCCACCTCCATTGCTAACAAGTGCAAATTTTCATGGAGTTGTTAAAATAGAAATTAACCATTCAGCAGCCTCTTCTACCTCCACTTCCCCTTTGCGCCCACTGCCCCCAAAGCTGTGCCCACTTTTATCTGGAGCCCACAGCCTTTTCCAGTCTATCACCCATCATGCCCTTCCTGACCTCCTTTCACCCACACCTTGCTCCCTTGACCCCATTCCCGCTGAAACCCGATGTCTATTCCTGATGCCCCCATTGTAACCGCTGGTGTAAATAATTCCCTTTGCTCAGGTAATGTACTGTTTCAAAATTCAAATCATCACCTCCACCCCAAACTACTCCAGATTCACATGGGCAGCAGATGCTCAAACCTGCCATACAGCATCACTCACCCTGGTGAATTCCATAGTGAAGTACTTGCAATGTCCACAAAGCCCGTTAATGTCCAGCTCAACTCTGCTTTTATCACCACCCACACCTTGATTGTTGTGCTTGTGGACATTGCAATGACACATCTACACTGCAAAAACACTGTCCCACAGAGTACACTGCAACAACACTGCCCCAGAGAGTACACGGCAAAAACACGGTCCCGGAGAGTACACGGCAAAAACACTGTCCCACAGAGTTCACGGTAAAAACACCGTCCCAGAAAGTGCACAGCAAGAACAACGTCCCAGAGAGTACACGGCAAAAAACACTGCCCCAGAGAGTACACGGCAAAAAACACTGTCCCAGAGAGTACACGGCAAAAACACTGCCCCAGAGAGCACACGGCAAAAACACTGTCCCATAGAGTACACGTCAAAAAACACTGTCCCAGAGAGTGCATGGCAAAAACGCTGTCCCACAGAGTACACAGCAAAAACACTGTCCCACAGAGTACACTGCAAAAACACTGCCCCAGAGAGTACACGGCAAAAATACTGTCCCAGAGAGTACACGGCAAAAAACACTGTCCCAGAGAGTACACGGCAAAAAACACTGTCCCAGAGAGTACACGGCAAAAACACTGCCCCAGAGAGTACACGGCAAAAACACTGTCCCAGAGAGTACACGGCAAAAACACTGTCCCAGAGAGTACACGGCAAAAACACTGTCCCAGAGAGTGCACGGTAAAAACACTGTCCCACAGAGTACACGGCAAAAACACTGTCCCAGAGAGTGCACGGCAAAAACACTGTCCCACAGAGTACACGGCAAAAACACTGTCCCAGAGAGTGCACGGCAAAACCACTGTCCCAGAGAGTGCACGGCAAAAACACTGTCCCAGAGAGTACACGGCAAAAACACTGTCCCACAGAGTACACGGCAAAAACACTGTCCCACAGAGTACACTGCAAAAACACTGTCCCACAGAGTACACGGCAAAAACACTGTCCCACAGAGTACACTGCAAAAACACTGTCCCACAGAGTACACTGCAAAAACACTGTCCCACAGAGTACACTGCAAAACCACTGTCCCAGAGAGTACACGGCAAAACCACTGTCCCAGAGAGTACACGGCAAAAACACTGTCCCACAGAGTGCACTGTAAAAACACTGTCCCACAGAGTGCACTGTAAAAACACTGCCCCACAGAGTACACGGCAAAAACACTGCCCCAGAGAGTGCACGGCAAAACCACTGTCCCAGAGTGTACACGGCAGCAACACTGTCCCAGAGAGTATACGGCAAAAGCACTGTCCCAGAGAGTACACGGCAAAAACACTGTCCCAGAGAGTGCACGGCAAAAACACTGCCCCAGAGAGTGCACGGCAAAACCACTGTCCCAGAGTGTACACGGCAGCAACACTGTCCCAGAGAGTATACGGCAAAAGCACTGTCCCAGAGAGTACACAGTAAAAACACTGTCCCAGAGTGTACACGGCAGCAACACTGTCCCAGAGAGTATACGGCAAAAGCACTGTCCCAGAGAGTACACGGTAAAAACACTGTCCCAGAGAGTACACGGCAAAAACCACTGTCCCAGAGAGTACACGGCAAAACCACTGTCCCAGAGTGTACACGGCAGCAACACTGTCCTAGAGAGTATACGGCAAAAACACTGTCCCAGAGAGTACACGGTAAAAATACTGTCCCAGAGAGTACACGGCAAAAACACTGTCCCAGAGAGTACACGGTAAAAACACTGTCCCAGAGAGTACACGGCAAAAACCACTGTCCCAGAGAGTACACGGCAAAAAACCACTGTCCCAGAGAGTACACGGTAAAAACACTGTCCCACAGAGTAGATTGCAAAAACACTGTCCCAGAGAGCGCTGCCCCCGGAGAGTACACGGTGAGAGCGCTGCCCCTGGAGAGTACGCGGTGAGAGCGCTGCCCCCGGAGAGTACGCGGCGAGAGCGCTGCCCCCGGAGAGTACGCGGCGAGAGCGCTGCCCCCGGAGAGTACGCGGCGAGAGCGCTGCCCCCGGAGAGTACGCGGCGAGAGCACTGCCCCCGGAGAGTACGCGGCGAGAGCGCTGCCCCCGGAGAGTACGCGGCGAGAGCGCTGCCCCCGGAGAGTACGCGGCGAGAGCGCTGCCCCCGGAGAGTACGCGGTGAGAGCGCTGCCCCCGGAGAGTACGCGGTGAGAGCACTGCCCCCGGAGAGTACGCGGTGAGAGCGCTGCCCCCGGAGAGTACGCGGTGAGAGCGCTGCCCCCGGAGAGTACGCGGTGAGAGCGCTGCCCCCGGAGAGTACGCGGTGAGAGCGCTGCCCCCGGAGAGTACGCGGTGAGAGCGCTGCCCCCGGAGAGTACGCGGTGAGAGCGCTGCCCCCGGAGAGTACGCGGCGAGAGCACTGCCCCCGGAGAGTACGCGGTGAGAGCGCTGCCCCCGGAGAGTACGCGGTGAGAGCACTGCCCCCGGAGAGTACGCAGTGAGAGCACTGCCCCCGGAGAGTACGCGGTGAGAGCACTGCCCCCGGAGAGTACGCGGTGAGAGCACTGCCCCCGGAGAGTACGCGGTGAGAGCGCTGCCCCCGGAGAGTACGCGGTGAGAGCGCTGCCCCCGGAGAGTACGCGGTGAGAGCGCTGCCCCCGGAGAGTACGCGGCGAGAGCACTGCCCCCGGAGAGTACGCGGTGAGAGCGCTGCCCCCGGAGAGTACGCGGTGAGAGCGCTGCCCCCGGAGAGTACGCGGTGAGAGCACTGCCCCCGGAGAGTACGCAGTGAGAGCACTGCCCCCGGAGAGTACGCGGTGAGAGCACTGCCCCCGGAGAGTACGCGGTGAGAGCGCTGCCCCCGGAGAGTACGCGGTGAGAGCACTGCCCCCGGAGAGTACGCGGTGAGAGCGCTGCCCCCGGAGAGTACGCGGCGAGAGCACTGCCCCCGGAGAGTACGCGGTGAGAGCACTGCCCCCGGAGAGTACGCGGTGAGAGCGCTGCCCCCGGAGAGTACGCGGCAAAATCATGCCCATGCAGTCAGACTTCGTCACTAATTCTGAAATGATTGTAGAAGCTGCCACCTCATCCAGATATTGAGAATGAAACCACCCTGAACATGTGACAATGGAGCTACTCAGAATCCAGAGGCTTCTTCCAACGTGTTAGGCAAGTCACAATCTGCCTATACTCTAACATTGGAAGCTTTGACCTGGATATCCGATCTAGATTTTGATGTTTGGTTTGCTTTTTGCTGCAGATACACTCTCAAATCTGACTGTCCAGAAACAGGAGTTGAAAAACCAGACATTTTTACAACGCACCATGCACCAACATTAATTGACTCAAATTTAAAGCACAAACTAAACTGGGCAATTCTGCCTCATTGGTACGGTGCAGGGCCAGTCTAATTGTTAGCTTCCCCATTTGCACACCAGTCTGTTCCCGCATTCCAAGCGACCCCTCCTGATCCAACCCGGCTTGCCCTGAATCGTCCACGGCCCGAGCGCCAGAGCCAGAATCCAGCAAGACCCAAAATCTGGCGGGGTCTGGGTTTGAGCTTGTTGGTTTTGAGACTCCTGTACTACCATAGGAAAGAAGACAAGTTGATCTCGCCCACAGCTCTACCTGCACCCTAACCTGCACCACGTCCCACTCATCCATCCCCCTAACCAACACACGGCATGGCTCACAGCCTCAAATTGAAAACTCTCTTGCTCCTGTTTTATGGCGGTGCCCCTTGTTATTTCGAACTTCATCCAACCCCAGTACCTCTTCCCCAGACACACTCAGCAATCTGAACTGTGGTGAATCGACCCTCTTTGATTTGAATAATTATTGTCACATGTATTGGGATACCGTACTGTTTCTTGCGTGCTATACAGAGAGAGCATACCGTTCATAGAGAAGGAAAGGAGAGAGTGCAGAATGTAGTAATATAGTCATAGCTCGGGTGCAGAGAAAGATCACAATGTGAGGTACGTCCATTCAAAAGTCTGATGGCTGCAGGGAAGAAGCTGTTCTTGAGTCTGTTGGTATGTGACTTCAGACTTTTGTATCTTTTTCCCAACAGAAGAAGGTGGAAGAGAGAATGTCTGGGTTGCGTGGGGTCTTTAATTTTGCTGTCTGTTTTACAGAGGAAGTATAGACAGACTCAATGGATGGGAGGATGGTTTGCATTTTGGATTGGACTACATTCATGACCTTTTGTAGTTCCTTGCGGTCTTGGGCAGAGCAGGAGCCATACCAAGCTGTGATACAACCAGAAAGAATGCTTTCTATGGTGCATCTGTAAAAGTTGGTGAGAGTCATAGCAGACATGCCAAATTTCCTTAGTCTGTCTGAGAAAGTAGAGGCGTTGGTGGGATTTCTTAACTATAGTGTCTGCATGGGGGGACCAGGGCAGGTTGTTGGTGATCTGGACACTTAACTTGAAGCTCTCGACCATTTCTACTTCATCCCCGTTGATGTAGACAGGGGCATGTTCTCATCCAAGCTTCCTGAAGTCGATAACGATCTCCTTCGTTTTGTTGACATTGAGGGAGAGATTATTGTCGCTGCACCAGTTCACCAGATTCTCTATCTCATTGAGTCACCGACACCCCACACTTTGAAATTTCTCTACTAAATCTTCCTAACTCTGCTTCTGTCTCTAAAAATGACTCCTAAAATGTCTCCATTTTAAAAATATCTCCCTTTTTTGGGTTATGTTTGGGATATATTACAGTTCTTTAAAACGGCTTGAGCCATTTTTCTCAACGGTGTTTTACAAATACAAATTATTGTTGCAACGCTGCTGAGGGAAGAAATCACTGCCGTTCTGGCCAGTGATGTGTCCAGCACAGACAGCAGGACCAACCCAGTCAGAGCAATCTCCATCTTCTCAGCATACCCAAAACAGTCGCTGAAGGGCTCATTGACAGTGTGGAACTCAGCAGCAATTACCTGTTCACCAATGCTCAGTTTGGCTTCCATCAATGCAGGAAAGTGAGAAAGGGCACCTACGTGTCCTCAGGCTGGCATGGACAAGATGGGCCGTATGGCCTCCCCCTGTGCTGTAACCTTTCTATTGATCTGTGGTTCTAATTTGGCTCCAGACCTCATGACAGCCTCAGTCCAAACACGAACAAAAGAGCAAAGCATGACTGCCCTAAAATGGCATGGTGGCACAGTGGGTTAGCACTGCTGCCTCACAGCGCCAGGGGCCCAGCTTGGATTCCCGGCTTGGGTCACTGTCTGTGCGGAGTCTGCACGTCCTCCCCATGTCTGCGTGGGTTTCCTCCGGGTGCTCCGGTTTCCTCCCTCAATCCAAAGACGTGCTGGTTTGGTGCATTGGCCGTGCTAAATTCTCCCTCAGTGTACCCGAACAGGTGCCAGAGTGTGGTGACTATGGGATTTTCACAGTAATTTCATTGCAGTGTTAATGTCAGCTTACTTGTGACACTAATAAATACACTTAACTTGACGTCAAGGCACAATGGTTCAATAAAGACTGAGTAGTGGTGTGTCTCGGGGTCAGTGCTGGGCCCATTGCTGTTTGTTATCTATATCAATGATTTGGACGAGAATGTACAAGGCATGATCAGTAAGTTTGCCGATGACACTAAAGTAGGTGGTGTTGTAGATGGTGAGGAAGTTTATCAAAAATTGCAGCAGGATCTTGATCAGCTGGGGAAGTGGGCCGAGAAATGGCAAATGGAGTTCAATACAGATAAGTCTGAGGTGTTGCATTGTGGAAAGTCGAATCAAGGTAGGACTTTCACGGTGAGTGGTAGGACCTTGGGGAGTATTGTGGAACAGAGGGACCTTGGAGTTCAGGTGCACGGTCCTCTAAAGGTGGAGTCACAGGTAGATAGGACAGTGAAGAAGGCTTTTGGCACGCTGGCCTTCAGCTGTCAGGGCATTGAGTGTAGAAGTTGGGAAGTTATGTTGCAGTTGTACAGGACGTTGGTGAGGCCACACCTGGAGTATTGTGTTCAGTTTTGGTTGCCTTCTGTCGGAAAGATGTTATTAAAGTGGAAAGAGTGCAGAAGAGATTTATAAGGATGTTGCCAAGACTCGAGGGACTGAGTTATAGGGAGAGATTGGACAGGCTAGGACTTTCTTCTTTGGAGCATAGGAGACTGAGGCATGATCTTGAGGTGTGTAAGAACATGAGAGGCAGGGATAGGGTGAATGCACTCGGTCTTTTTCCCAGGATTGGGGAATCGAGAACAAGAGGGCATAGGTTTAAGTTAAAAAGGGGAAAGAATTAATGGGAACCTGAGGAGCAACGTGTTTTTACACAGAGGGTGGTGCGTGTGTGGAATGAGCTGTCGGGGGAAGTGGTTGAGGCAGGGACACTGACAACATTTCAAAGGCATTTGGACAGATACAAAGATAGGAAAGGTTTAGAGGGATTTGGGCCAAATGCAGTTACGCGACCCCCGAGCGGTCCGCGTCCAACTTCTTAGAGGGACAAGTGGCGTACAGCCACACGAGATTGAGCATTGGGGTTAGCTTAGATGGGCATTTTGGCCGGCATGGAGCACTTTTGGCCGAAGGGCCTGTCTCCATGCTGTAGATTCTATGATTCTAAGAGTACAGGAGGGCAGGCCAGGAGCAGCACCAACCGTACCTAAAAATGAGGTGTCAATCTGGTGAAGCTACAACATGGACTACTTGTGTGCCAAGCAGCAGATAATGCACAGAGCTAAGCAATTTCATGACCAATGATTCCGATCCAAGTTCTGTAGTCCTACCAGATCCAATTGTGAATGATGGTTAGTAATTAAATAGCTCCCTGGAGAAGGAGGCTCCACAAATATCTCCATCCTCAATAAAAGCAAATTACTGCGGATGCTGGAATCTGAAACCAGAAGAGAGAATGCTGGAAAACCTCAGCAGGTCTGGCAGCGTCTGTAAGGAGAGGAAAGAGCTGACCTTTCAAGTCCAGATGATGAGCTTTGACAAAAGGTCATCTGGACTCAAAACGTCAGCTCTTTTCTCTCCTTATAGATGCTGCCCGACCAGCTGAGATTTTCCAGCATTTCCTCTTTTGGTCTCCAGCCTCAATGGTGGAGGAGTCCAGCACATCAGTTCAAAAGATAAGGTGGAAGCATTCGCAACAATCTTCAGCCAGAAGGGCCGAGTGGGTGATCCATCTCGGCCTCATCCAGAGGTCCCCAGCATCACGGATTCCAGCCTTCAGCCAATTCGATTCACCCCACGTGATATCAAGAAACAGCTGAAGGCAATGGGTACTGCAAAGGCTGACAGTACTCCGACAATAGTCCTGAAGACTTGCACTCTAGAACTTGCTGCTTCCCTTAGCCAAGCTGTTCCAGTACAGCTACAACTCTGGCATCTACCCGGCAATGTGGAAAATTGCCCTGGCATGTCCTATATACAAGAAACAGGACAACTCCAACCCGGCCAATTACTGCCCCATCAGTCTACTCTCCATCATCAGTAAAGTGATGGAAGGGTGGAAGGGGGGATGTTAAAGACCTGTCCACCATTAGCACTCAATCCTTCAGCTACCTAAGCCCTAACTCTGGAATTCCCTGAATCTCTGTATATCAACAGCTCTGCTCCTTTGAGAAGCTCGTTGACCCAGCTTTAAACCACCTTCTCCCGTGTAGTATCTCCCGTCAATGATTCCGTGTCCGATTTTGCTTGGTAAAATCCCGGTGAATTGCTTTAGTGCACTAAAGGTGCTATACCAATGCAATTAAATAGTTTAGAAAGGGGATGGTGCGGTTACTACTTTATGCAGTGCAAGGCCAGATCTTGGTCAGGTATGAGGAGGACGTTCCTTTCTGTGAGAAAGTGGCCTTCCGGAACTAGGCTGCCATCTTGTGTGGACAAGTCCAATCCATTAAATTGTTCTAAGAGTGAGCTGGGCCTGTTTCTGCTGGGGCTAATATTATCCATCACTGAATTCCCCACTGTCAACATCCTAGGGGCGACATTCCACAAACGTTCACTCCTTCCATCTCCGACGCAGCCGTGTGTGCCATCTACAAGATGCACTGGACTAGTCATATAAATACTGTGGCTACAAGAGCAGGTCACGGGCTGGGATTCTGGTGGGGGGGGGGGGGGGGGGGGCGGGCTGGGATTCTGGCAGGGGGGGGCGGGCTGGGATTCTGGCGGGGGGGGGGAAGTAACTCACCACCTGACTCCCCAAAACCTATCCACCATCTACAAGGCACAAGTCAGGAGTGTAATGGAATACTCCCCACTTGCCTGGTTGGGTGCAACTCCAACAACACTCAAGAAGCTTGACACCATCCAGGATAAAGCAGCCTGTTTGATTGGCACCACATCCACAAACATTTAATCCCTCCACCACCGACGCTCAGTAGCAGCAGTGTGTACCATCTACAAGATGCACTGCAGCAATTCATCAAAAATACCCAGACAGCACCTTCCAAACCCACGACCACTTCCATCTAGAAGGACAAGGGCAGCAGATACATGGGAACAGAACTACTTGTAAGTTCCCCTCCCATCCTGACTTGGAAATATATCGCCATTCCTTCACTGTCGCTGGGTCAAAATCCTGGAATTCCCTCCCCAACGGCATTGTGGGTCAACCCACAGCACATGGACTGCAGTGATTCAAGAAGGCAGCTCACCCTCACCACCTCAAGGGTAACTAGGGATGGGCAATAAATGTTGGCCTAGCCAGCGACACTCATGTCCCACAAGTGAATTAAAAACAAAATTGGCCTGGGTTCTGACCTGCTTTTCTTCCTCAGGACTTGGTTTTAGGGTGGGGTGGGGAATGTATATGCTTTGAATGGACAAATTATCTCAATCGTGTGGGAGGGACTGCATGGAGCAGAAGCCTTTACCCAATCTTCGCAGTTTGTAAGTTCTCTTTGAATGAGAACCTGGACAGGTGTCAGATCTATCAGTGGGAGAGCATTTTGGGGATAGTGATCATAACTCTATCTCCTTTACACTAGCATTGGAGAGAGATAGGATCAGCCGAGCTAGGAAAGTGTTTATCTGGAGTAAGGGCAACTATGATGCTATTAGGCAGGAAATTAAGGCATAAATTGGAAGGAGGTTTTCTCAGGGAAATGTACGGAAGAAATGTGACAAGGAAAATTTGTCTGGAGCTCTGCACGACAATGTTCCGGTGCGAGAGAGGAGTTATGGTAGGTTACAGGAACCGTGGTGTACAAAAGCTGTAACTGATTTAGTTAGGAAGAGAAGCCTACAAAAGCTTTAGGGAGCTAGGTAATGTTAGAAATCTAAAAGAGTATACGACTAGTAGGAAGGAACTAAAGAAGGAAATTAGAAGAGCAAGAAGGGGTCATGAGAAGGCCTTGGCAGACAGGATAAAGGAAAACCCCAAGGCATTCTACAAGTATGTGAAGAGCAAGAGGATAAGATGTGAAGGAGTAGGACCTATCAAATGTGACGGTGGGAAAGTCTGTATTGAACCGGTTGAAATAGCAGAGGTACTCAATGAATACTTTGCTTCAGTATTCACAGTGGAAAAGGATCTTGGCAGTTGCAGTGCAGACTTGCAGTGGACTGAGAAGATTGAGCATGTGGGCATTAGGAAAGAGGATGTTGGAGCTGTTGAAAAGCATCAAGTTAGATAAATCGCCGGGACCGGATGGGATGTACCCCAGGTTACTGTGGGAGGCGAGGGAAGAGATTGCTGATCCTCTGGCGATGATCTTTGCGTCGTCAATGGAGACGGGAGAGGTTCCGGAGGATTGGAGGATGGCGTATGTGGTTCCGTTATTCAAGAAAGGGAGAAGCGATAGCCCAGGAAATTATAGACTGGTGAGTCTAACCTCAGTGGTAGGTACGTTGATGGAGAAGATCCTGAGAGGCAGGATTTATGAACATTTGGAAAGGAATAGTATGATCAGAAGTAGCCAGCGCGGCTTTGTCCGAGGCAGATCATGCCTTACGAGTCTGATTGAGTTTTTTGAAGATGTGACTAGACACTTAGATAGGGGAAGAGCGGTAGATGTAGTTTATATGGATTTCAGTAAGGCGTTTGATAAGGTGCCCCATGCAAGGCTTATGGAGAAAGTGAAGGGGCATGGGATACAAGGGGACGTTGCTTTGTGGATTCAGAACTGTCTTGCCCACAGAAGGCAAAGAGTGGTTGTAGATGGGTCTTTTTCAGAGTGGAGGTCGGTCACCAGTGGGGTGCCCCAGGGATCTGTTCTGGGACCCTTGCTCTTTGTGATTTTTATAAATGACCTGGATGAGGAAGTGGAAGGATGGGTTGGCAAGTTTGTTGATGACACAAAGGTTGGAGGTGTTGTGAATAGTGTAGAGGGATGTCAGCAGTTGCAACGAGACATAGATAAGATGCAAGACTGAGCGGAGAAGTGGCAGATGGACTTCAACCCAGATAAGTGTGTGGTGGTTCAGTTTGGCAGGTCGAATAGGATGGAAGAATATAATATTAAGGGTAAGACGCTTGGCAGTGTGGAAGAACAGAAGGATCTTGGGGTCCGGGTTCATAGGACGCTCAAAGCGGCGTTGCAGGTAGAGGCTGTGGTTAAGAAGGCGTATGGAATACTGGCCTTCATCAATAGAGGAATTGAGTTTAGAAACCGGGAGATAATGCTGTGGCTGTATAGGACCCTGGTCAGACCCCACCTGGAGTACTGTGCCCAGTTCTGGTCGCCTCATTACAGAAAGGATGTGGAAGCCATAGAACGGGTGCAGAGGAGATTTACGAGGATGTTGCCGGGATTAAGTGGTATGCCTTATGAGGATAGGTTGAGAGAGCTAGGTCTATTCTCCTTGGAGAGGCGAAGGATGAGAGGTGACCTGATAGAGGTGTATAAGATGTTGAGAGGTATTGATAGAGTGGATTCTCAGAGGCTTTTACCCAGGGCTGAAATGGTTGTCACGAGGGGCCACAGGTTTAGGGTGCTGGGGAGTAGGTACAAAGGAGATGTTAGGGGTAGGTTTTTCACTCAGAGGGTGGTGGGTGCGTGGAATCGGCTGCCGGTAGTGGTGGTGGAAGCGGATTCGATAGGGTCTTTTAAGAGACTTTTGGATAGGTTCATGGAGGTTAGTAAGATAGAGGGTTATAGATGAGCCGAGAAGGTAAGGAAATTGTTCGGCGCAACTTGTGGGCTGAAGGGCCTGTTTGTGCTGCAGCTTTTCTATGTTCTATGAGATTGTCTCATAGAGCTAACAGGGCCTCCAACTGTCCCCCCTCTTCAATTTCCCCCTCCCCTCCAACCAAGACACGTTCTCTTGTACCCTCGGCACCCCCCCCCCAACCCAGCCCCCACTTCTGCACGCTATGTTGAAGATCTCAGAAGTTTATTCAGACTGAGAGTTTGCTTTGGGGCATTCAGATTTTGAGTGGTTGTGGTGAAGTGTGGGAGTGTGTGGTGTGACAAGATAGCGTTGACTTGTGCTTGTGAGGTTTCTACACTGAGCTCACAGGGAGAGGTGCAGTCTGCGAAATCTCATCGCTGTTACCATCAAAGCAAACCCTGGCAACTACACCTCTAAACCTAAACCGTACAGTAACCGAATGCAGTGAGTGTGCAGCTCGCTATCCCAGTCAAGCAAGCAGCAGCCTTCCTTCTGTAAGCGAGGTGCAACTAGCTCCCAGCTTCTAATCACTTAAATACCCCATGCGCCAAGCCTTGTTGAGTAGCACAATGGTTTGGCAGCCAAGCCTGGCTCCCCAGCCCAGCAGCAGTGGAAGGTCACAGTTACTCCCTCTGTCACTCAGCTCAATAGGACTGATCAACCCAGTCTGCACAATCCCTCCCCAGCTTTGTGCTCAGACTAGAACAACCTGACTGCTTCACACAGAACTCACTGGTGGGTTGAAGTGGAGTTGCATCATGGTTGATGAGTGAAGTGGGACGAGTAATACGGGGTATGGAGGAGGAATACTGGAGAGGGGGAATGGAGGAATATTAAGGGAGAGCAGAGCATTATTGGGTTATTACTGGAGTGAGGGTATTATTGGGGTGCGGGTGGAAGGGTATTACTGGGTGGAGCATGGAATTATCTTACTGGGGTGCGGGTATGGAGGAATATTGGGGGTGGGAAGGGTGATGGGGAGGTGGAGATACAAGATCACTGGATCCCTACAGACTGGGATACATGATCACTGGGTCCCTATGGACCCAGGGTACAGTATCACTGGATCCTTACAGACCCAGGATACAGGATCACTGGATCCCCGTGGACCCATGATACAAGATCACTGGATCCCTATGGACCCAGGATAAGGATCACTGGATCCTTACGGATACAGGATCACTAGATCCTACATACACAGGATGCAGGGTCACTGGGTCCCTACATACCCAGGATGCATGGTCACTGGATCCCTACGGACCCAGGATGCAGGGTCACTGGATCCCTACGGACCCAATATACAGGGTCACTGGATCCCTACGGACCCAATATACAGGGTCACTGGATCCCTATGGACCCATGATACAGAGTCACTGGATCCCTACAGACCCGGGACACATGGTAACTGGATCCCTACAGACCTGGGATACACAGTCACCTGATCCCTACGATCCTGAGATAAAAGATCACCGGATCCCTATGGACCTGGGAAACAGGATCACTGGGGCCCTATGGACCTGGGAAACATGATCACTGGATCCCTATGGAGTTGTGGTACAGGATCACTGGATCCCTACAGACCCAGGATACATGATCACCGGATCCCTGGGGATCTGGAATACAGTATCTCTCTATCCCTATGGAACCGGGATATAGGATCACTGGATCCATATGGACTCGGGATAACAGATCACTGGATCCCTTTGGACCTGAGATACAGGATCACTCAATCCTTATGGACCCAGGATACATAATCACTGGATCCCCATTGACCCAGGATACGGGATCACTGGATCCCTGTGGGCCTATGGTACAGGATCACTGGATCCCTACTGACCTGGGATACAATATCACTGGTTCCCTACTGATCCGGGATACAGGATCGCTGGATCCCTACAATCCCAAGATACAAGATCACTCCACCTATTTACTCCACCAATCCCTCTAACCTATACATCTTGGGACACTAATGGGCAATTTAGTGTGGCCAATGCACCTAACCTGCTCATCTTTGGACTGTGGGAGGAAACCGAAGGAAACTCACGCAGACTCGGGGAGAACATGCAAATGCCACACAGACAGTGACCCAAGCTGGGAATTGAATCCAGGTCCCTTTATTGATTTGATTTGATTTGATTTATTGTTGTCACACGTATTAGCATACAGTGTAAAGTATTGTTTCTTGTATGCTATACAGACAAAGCATGCCATTCATAGAGTAGGAAAGGAGAGGGTGCAAAATGTAGGGTTACAGTTATAGCTAGGGTGTAGAGAAAGATCAACTTAATGCAAGGTAGGTCCATTCAAAAGTCTGATTGCAGCAGGGAAGAAGCTGTTCTTGAATCGGTTGGTACGGGTCCTCAGACTTCTGTATCTTTTTCCTGACGGAAGAAGATGGAAGAGAGAATGTCTGGCGTGCGTGTGGTCCTTAATTATGTTGGCTGCTTTTTGGAGGCAGTGGGAAGGGTGGACAGAGTCAATAGATGGGAGGCTGCTTTGTGTGATGGATTGGGCTTCATTCACGACCTTTTGTAGTCTCTTGCGGGTCTTGGACAGAGCAGGAACCATACCAAGCTGTGATACAACCAGAAAGAATGCTTTCTATGGTGCATCTGTAAAGGTTGGTGAGAGTCGTAGCTGACATGCCAAATTTCCTTAGTCTTCTGAGAAAGTAGAGACATTGGTGGGTTTTCTTAACTGTAGTGTTGGCATTGGGGTCCAGGATAGGTTGTTGGTAATCTGGACACCTAAAAACTTGGAGCTGTGAGGCAGCAGTGCTAACCACTCTGCCACCGTACCTGCCCATAAAAAGATGAACCTCCAGTTCATCTGGACTTGGATTTTACCAGCACCCCTTCCTTGGTCTTGTGGCTTGTCCAGTATGAGACTTGTCCAGTTACCTCAAAAACTTTACTGCTCTCACATTCTCTGCCTTGGTCAATAAAGTGGAGATGCCGGCGTTGGACTGGGGTAAATACAGTAAGAGTTTTAACAACACCAGGTTAAAGTCCAACAGGTTTAATTGGTAGCAAATGCCATTAGCTTTCGGAGCGCTGCTCCTTCATCAGATGGAGTGGAAATCTGCTCTCAAACAGGGCACAGAGACACAAAATCAAGTTACAGAATACTGATTAGAATGCGAATCTCTACAGCCAACCAGGTCTTAAAGATACAGACAATGTGAGTGGAGAGAGCATTAAGCACAGGTTAAAGAGATGTGTATTGTCTCCAGACAGGACAGCCAGTGAGATTCTGCAAGTCCAGGAGGCAAGCTGTGGGGGTTACTGATAGTGTGACATAAACCCAACATCCCGGTTTAGGCCGTCCTCATGTGTGCGGAACTTGGCTATCAGCTTCTGCTCAGCGACTCTGCGCTGTCGTGTGTCGTGAAGGCCGCCTTGGAGAACGCTTACCCGAAGATCAGAGGCTGAATGCCCGTGACCGCTGAAGTGCTCCCCCACAGGAAGAGAACCGTCTTGCCTGGTGATTGTCGAGCGGTGTTCATTCATCCGTTGTCGTAGCGTCTGCATGCTCGACACCGCTCGACAATCACCAGGCAAGACTGTTCTCTTCCTGTGGGGGAGCACTTCAGCGGTCACGGGCATTCAGCCTCTGATCTTCGGGTAAGCGTTCTCCAAGGTGGCCTTCACGATACACGACAGCACAGAGTCGCTGAGCAGAAACTGATAGCCAAGCTCCGCACACATGAGGACGGCCTAAACCGGGATGTTGGGTTTATGTCACACTATCAGTAACCCCCACAGCTTGCCTCCTGGACATGCAGAATCTCACTGGCTGTCCTGTCTGGAGACAATACACGTCTCTTTAACCTGTGCTTAATGCTCCCTCCACTCACATTGTCTGTATCTTTAAGATCTGGTTGGTTGTAGAGATTCGCATTCTAATCAGTATTCTGTAACTTGATTTTGTGTCTCTGTGCCCTGTTTGAGAGCAGATTTCCACTCCATCTGACGAAGGAGCAGCACTCCGAAAGCTAATGGCATTTGCTACCAAATAAACCTGTTGGACTTTAACCTGGTGTTGTTAAAACTCTTACTTGGTCAATAAAAGCAGGTTTCTGGTATGCCACCTTAACCACTTTATCCTCTTGACCTGTGCCTTCAGGGATTCATAAGACCTGCTTTTCAAGAATGCTCTATTGCTCTGCAAGTCCCCATTTCCTCCTGCTGCCCACGTTTGCAGAATGCATTCAATTACATTGCTCCAAATTGAATTCCTTTTGCTGATCAGCTGCCCACTTGGTCAGTGCATTGATATCTTCCAGCAGCTTATAGCTTTCTTCGCCACAGCTGCTTTCCGTTTCACATGCAAACTTTTTAATCCTGTGTGCTGCATTGCAGTGCAAATCATTGATATATAGCAGGAGCAGAAAGAGACTCAGCACTGAGCCCTACAGAACCCCATTAGCAACAGTCCTCCAGTCACCAAAACATCCAAAGAACAATACAGCACAGGAACAGGCCCTTCGGCCCTCCAAGCCTGCGCCACTCATGTGCCCAACTAGACCATTCGTTTGTATCCCTCTATTCCCAGTCTGTTCATGTGGCTATCCAGATAAGTCTTAAACGATTACAGCGTGTCCGCCTCAATCACCTTGCTTGGGAGTGCATTCCAGGCCCCCACCACCCTCTGTGTAAAATACGTCCCCCTGACATCTGTGTTGAACCTTGCCCCCCTCACCTTGAACCTGTGACCCCTTGTGTTCGTCACCTTCGAGCAGGGAAAAAGCTTCCCACTGTTCACCCTATCTATGCCCTTCAGAATTTTATACACCTCTATTAGGTCGCCCCTCATCCTCCGTCTTTCCAGGGAGAATAACCCCATCAACCAGCAATCCGTTGACCATTGCCTGCTGCCTTGGCCACTGAATCAATTTTATATCCATTTTTCCATCAATTCCATCGGCTTTTAACTATCTCACCAGTTTTCCATGGGTGGGAACTTATCAAAGATCTTGCAAAAATCCACATGATCACATCAAACACATGACCCTCCTTGTTACCACTCCAAAATGTTCAGTTGAGTTGACGTGAGACAATAATTCAAGAAAGTCCCATGATGACTGACCTTGACTAATCTGTGCCTCTCTAAATGATGATTTATACTGTCTCTCCGAATTGTTCTCAGTGATTTGCCCACCACTGAGGTTAGACTGACTGCTCTGTCATTACTCAGTCTATACCTTTCTTTTTCAATCACTGGCAGGTTCTCCAAAACCTGTAGTCGGAGTGGATTGGGAAATGATGGTCTGATCCTCCACTGTTTCCCCTCTCGGTTTTCTTTTCACCTTGGGACACTCTTCGTCTGGGACCGAGTTATTTGCCCACTTGCCAAAGATACAATGGCAATCCTATATTCTGGGTCCGTAGTGATCCAGTGATCCTGTATCCTGGGAGCCTCATGAACCTGGAATACTGGATCACTGGATCCCCATGAACCCAGGATGTAGGATCACTGGATTCGTACGGACCCGGGATACAGGATCGCCATTGTAGAATCTCAGGAATGTAATCCACATTGTCCATTGCGTTTACCTGTTGATCACTAACTATTCAGCCTCATCCCATCTTCCACAAAGCATTCCACACTCCTTCACTCTAATGCCTGCTCCAATCTCCTCCATTGTAACTGCGAGTGAACCTGGGCGGCGAGGGAGAGGAGGGGTGACTGAATGGATCTGGGATGGGGTGGAGGGGTGATTGAGTGGGTTTGGGAGGGGAGGGGTGAGTGAGTGGGTCTGGGGAGGGGAGGGGTGAGTGAGTGGGTTTGGGAGGGGAGGGGTGAGTGAGTGGGTTTGGGTGAGGGAGGGGAGGGGTGAGTGAGTGGATCTGGGGAGGGGTGGAGGGGTGAGTGAGTGGGTTTGGGAGGGGAGGGGTGAGTGAGTGGGTTTGGGTGAGGGAGGGGAGGGGTGAGTGAGTGGATCTGGGGAGGGGTGGAGGGGTGAGTGAGTGGGTTTGGGAGGGGAGGGGTGAGTGAGTGGGTTTGGATGAGGGAGGGGAGGGGTGAGTGAGTGGATCTGTGGAGGGGTGAGTGAGTGGGTTTGGGTGAGGGAGGGGAGGGGTGAGTGAGTGGGTCTGGGGAGGGATGGAGGGGTGAGTGAGTGAGCCTGGGTGAGGGAGGGGCAGTTGGGGGAGGGGTGAGCGAATGGGTCTGGTTGAGGGAGGGGGGTGGGGAGGGGGTGAAGGTGGGCGTGGGGTGAGCAAGTGGGTCTGGGTGGGGAGGGGGTGAGTGTGGGTCTGGGTGAGGGGGGGGTGAGTGAGTGGGTCTGGATGGGGATATGGGGGGGGGGGGATGAGTGAATGGGGAGGGCTTCATTATGCCACCTTAGGAATGCGGTGAGATTGGCTGAAGCCTGTGTGATTGAACATTTTTGAAGTACTTTAAAAGCAAAGATTTTGAATTTATTCTCAGTCTCGCCATTTCTTTTCTGTCTCTGATTGTAATGAGGGAATTCGCTTTGAATTAACCCAGCGAAAACTTGTCACCCACGATAGAGACAGTTCAACTTGCAGCTCATTATTGACAGTCAGGGGGGAGATTCACTCTTTAAACCTTCTTCAACTCAAAGTTCAAAAAGCTTTGCCTGTGAGAATGGAAGGTGTTGGATAGGGGGGCGACTGCCCCTATTGGTGGAAAGATCAGGGAGCAAGTTCACCCATTTGAGGTCATTGACATAGAACATAGAACAGTACAGCACAGAGCAGGTCCTTTGGCCCACGATGTTGTGTCGAACCTTTTCCGAAACCAAGATCCAAGCTATCCCACTCCCTTACATTCTAGTGTGCTCCATGTGCCTATCCAATAACCGCTTGAAAGTTCCTAAAGTGTCCGACTCCACTATCACAGCAGGCAGTCCATTCCACACCCCAACCACTCTCTGAGTAAAGAACCTACCTTGTACATCCCTCCTATATCTTCCACCATGAGCCCTATAGTTATGCAGGGGGCATTTACCTATTGCAGTTACCGCTCCATTCACCCGAGGAAATAGTCTCTGAACGTTCACTCTATCTAATCCTCTTATCATCTTATAAACCTCTATTAAGTCGCCTCTCAACCTCCTCCGCTCTAAAGAGAAAAGCCCTAGCTCCCTCAGCCTTTCCTCATAAGACCTACCCTCCAAACCAGGCAGCATCCTGGTAAATCTCCTCTGCACTCTTTCCAGCGCTTCCACATCCTTCTTATAGTGAGGTGACCAGAACTGCACACAAAAGAAGCAATAGCGACAAGTGGCAGAAATGTTTGTGTGGCTCCATAGCCAAATTTGCAGGTGACACAAAAATAGGCAGAACAGTAAGTTGCAATGAGGAAATAAGGACCTTAAAAATGGGTATAGATAGGTTCGGAAAGTGGGCCAAAATGTGGCAGATGGACTTTAACGTGGAGAAGTGTGAGTTGTTGCATTTTGGTTGGAAAAATGGGAAGGAGACTTAATATCTAAACGGGGAGAGACTTCAGGGTGCTCCGGTGCAGAGGGATCTGGATGTCCTCGTTCATGAGTCACAGAAAACTAGCATGCAGCTACAGCATGCTAGGCGGCACGGTAGCACAGTGGTTAGCACTGCTGCTTCACAGCTCCAGGGACCTGGGTTCGATTCCCGGCTTGGGTCACTGTCTGTGTGGAGTTTGCACATTCTCCTCGTGTCTGTGTGGGTTTCCTCCGGGTGCTCCGGTTTCCTCCCACAGTCCAAAGATGTACAGGTTAGGTTGATTGGCCAGGTTAAAAATTGCCCCTTAGAGTCCTGAGATGTGTAGGTTAGAGGGATTAGCGGGTAAATATGTGGGGCTAGGGCCTGGGTGGGATTGTGGTCGGTGCAGACTCGATGGGCCAAATGGCCTCCTTCTGCACTGTAGGGTTTCTATGATTTCTATGAAGCAGATAATAAAGAAAGAGAATGGAATGTTGGCATTTATAGCTAAAGGAATAGAATATAAAGGTAAGGAAGCAGTGTTACAACTATACAAGGCATTGGTGAGGCTGCACCTGGAGTATTGTGCACAGTTTTGGTCCCCTTATTTGAGGAAAGATGTAGTGGCATTGGAGGCAGTTCAGAGGAGGTTCACTAGATTGATTCCAGAGATGAGAGGTTTGTCGTAGAGGGCTTGGAGCTCCGAAAGCTTGTGTGGCTTTTGCTACCAAATAAACCTGTTGGACTTTAACCGGGTGTTGTTAAACTTCTTACTGTAGAGAGGTTGAACAGTTTAGGCCTATACTCTCTGGAATTTAGAAGAATGAGGGGACATAATATTATGATAAAAGGTATGGATAAAGTAGACGTGGAGCAGATGCTTCCTCTTGTGGGACATTCTAGGACAATAGGCCATAGTCTTAGATAAGTGGTAGCAAATTTAAAACCGAGTTGAGGAGAAACTACTTCTCCCAAAGGGTTGTGAATCTGTGGAATTCGCTACCTCAAAGTGCGGTGGATGCCGGGACAGTGAGTAAATTTAAGGCAGAGTTAGACAGATTTTTAATGGGTTATGAGGAGAAGGCAGGAAAATGGGAATGAGGAGCATATCAGCCATGATCGAATGGCAGAGTGAACTCGATGGGCTGAATGGCCTAATTCTGCTCCTATATCTTATGCGCTAATGAACTCAGCAAGTGCTTAGGGTCTGAAATGTACAACCTTGAGAGCAAGATGGAGACGGATTCAATGGAGAATTGGAGCATTAACTGAGAAGAGAACATCGGCAGAGCTGCAAAGGTGTAGAAGTAGGAATAGGCAAATTGTTGGCACAGATGTTGAGTCAATGGGTCACAGGGTCACCACCTGTTGCCATAACCATTCTATGATTCTCTAAGACTCCACATTTGATTGGAGCGCTTTTCAAATTGTCTCTAATGGCAAAAATGGTTGATGAATGTTTAAAAAATTGATGGTTCCCGTTTGTAATCTCAACGCAGTGACCCCCACGGTGTACATTTTATGAGTGACACGGTGGCCCAGTGGTGAGCACTGCTGCCTCACAGTGCCAGGGAACCAAGTTCGATTCCCAGCTTGGGTCACTGTCTGTGCAGAGTCAGCACGTTCTCCCCATGTCTGCGTGGGTTTCCTCCAGGTGCTCCGGTTACCTCCCACAGTCTGAAAGACGTGCTGGTTAGGTGCATTGGCCATGCTAAATTCTCCCTCAGTGTACCTGAGCAGGCGCCCGAGTGTGGCGACTAGGGGATTTTCACAGTAACTTCATTGCAGTGTTAATGTAAGCCTACTTGTGACATGAATAAAATTAAGTTTTAAAAAACTTTTCTGTGCGGCCATGTGGTGAGGGTAATGCATGCGAGTCCCCCAAAGTAGACTATTGAGTGAGATATCATCGAACCTGTGGACCTTGGCGAAATGGATTGGAGGGTAGATGTGTTATGGATTATTTAGCTTCTTGGCTATAATGAGCATGCTTGTTGATTTGGATTAACGTACGTTTATTTTCTCCAAAACAGATCCGGCTTTTCAAAGGCCAGGGGTCCTTTCAGACTCCGATGAGTTTCGACGGGATTCACATTGTCAATCACATGGTGGCAGATGATGAGTCCATTCACTCGTCCGATGAGGACCTCTTACCCAGCCCCATGGTGGTGAGCGGCCTGCAAGAGGCACTGTACCCCATTCCGCACGGGAACAGCCATTTCCTCAGAGGGCTGGAGATCTCGGGAAAGGACAGTGACGGGAGCACCGACAGCGATCAGGAAGACCGCAATTCCACACTAGAGCTTGAAGCGGAGATGGCAAATCATATAATGTGTAACGAGAGTCCAAACAAGACACCCTCCATCTCTACCACAGTGTAACGTGGAAACCTCCTCTCCCCACTGCCTGTGTATGAGACCGTCCTGAACTGTTCCTTCCTTCTCTCTGAGTTTGGTCTAATATTAAATTCCATTCATATTTACCAACGAGGAATGACCTTGGCAGGGGAGTGATGTAATCGGCCGCAGCATCGGACTGTTTTTCATTGAAATACGAAATGGAGTTTAGGGATTTTTACAAGCGTTGCGTTTCTCTGGTATTGCTGATGTTCCTGGTAGCCTGGTGGTTAAAATATTCCACTCCACCTTGCTGCTTGACCAGTGCCGAGTGACCTCCTGTTTTCCTTCCGTGTGCTACACGTGGGGCACAGAGGATGATGGCAGCATTTGGAAATCAATGATAGGAAGCTGGTGCTGGTGGGACCTCCCCTCTCATCTCCATTGTAGCCCCTCATCAGGCCAGTGACGTAATGGGAACAGGGTCTCCACTAACCTGTCGCTGATGATTAACACTTTGGATCATTATCATTTCCTATACCTTGGAGACTGAACATGGGAGAGGACAGTCCAGTGCAGCAGTTATATATTTTGTGGATAACTAGGTGACTTTTCTAGATTTCTTTAGGTGATAGCAAAAAAAAAACCTTACAAGGTAGCCACCTGACTCAATCTGATGGCAACTGGATCCTGTGCCAACTGATGCAATATCTGACTGACGTGATGACTAACGTATTAGTGGACTGACGCACTGGTATGGTGGACTGTCGGGGGGGGGGGGGGGGGCGGGGGGTGGTCCTGACTATCACGTGGACGAGAGTTTGGATAGTTGCAGAGGCGGACTGTCGCGGGGGGATTGGGGGAGTGTGTTCTGACTGTGGGGGTGGGGGGGTCTGACACACTAACTCGTGCGTGTCAGACCCCACCACGAGTCTGACACTCGTACATTGCAGTGTCTGGGTGATGTGCTAAATATCTGACAGTTCCTCATTGCCCCACTGACTGCCTGCTGATTCTCTTGTAGCTGAGGTTTGACCCTCATCGTTTACCAACTTGCAGGAATAGAAAACTCCCTTTTCCTGAACGGTTTTACTGACTTTTCCAATCCCCTCACTAGTTAGAGCAGGAAAATATTAAACTAGGAATGTATTCCCTTTCTTTGTAATCAAAATCCTCATCAACTCCTGTGCTGCAGTATTCACATTTTCTTTGAAGCTATTTAAAATATTTTATTTAATTTTACCCAACTCAGAGCACTTTTTTCTTTTTAAGATTATTTTTGTTTGTTTTTAAATACTGGCGTTTAATCTGGCTTTGTACTGGAGCACCCAGGGGCAGAGAAATACACTGTCATTCCCAGATATTCCAACCCTCCAGCAATGTGTATCACTCCAATTACATCCAGGGATTGTGAACAGATTCTCAATCTACATCCAGATCATTTCATGGAAGGAATTCACTGGTCACCTCCCCATCCCAGCGCCCTGTGGGACAGGCTGTTCACCCCCACGGAGCCCCAGTGGGACAGGCTGTTCACCCCCACGGAGCCCCAGTGGGACAGGCTGGTCACCCCCACGGAGCCCCAGTGGGACAGGCTGGTCACCCGCACGGAGCCCCAGTGGGACAGGCTGGTCACCCCCACGGAGCCCCAGTGGGACAGGCTGGTCACCCCCACGGAGCCCCAGTGGGACAGGCTGGTCACCCCCACGGAGCCCCAGTGGGACAGGCTGGTCACCCCCACGGAGCCCCAGTGGGACAGGCTGGTCACCCCCACGGAGCCCCAGTGGGACAGGCTGGTCACCCTCACGGAGCCCCAGTGGGACAGGCTGGTCACCCCCACGGAGCCCCAGTGGGACAGGCTGGTCACCCCCACGGAGCCCCAGTGGGACAGGCTGGTCACCCCCACGGAGCCCCAGTGGGACAGGCTGGTCACCCCCACGGAGCCCCAGTGGGACAGGCTGGTCACCCCCACGGAGCCCCAGTGGGACAGGCTGGTCACCCGCCCGGAGCCCCAGTGGGACAGGCTGGTCACCCGCACGGAGCCCCAGTGGGACAGGCTGGTCACCCCCACGGAGCCCCAGTGGGACAGGCTGGTCACCCGCACGGAGCCCCAGTGGGACAGGCTGGTCACCCGCACGGAGCCCCAGTGGGACAGGCTGGTCAGCCCCACGGAGCCCCAGTGGGACAGGCTGGTCAGCCCCACGGAGCCCCAGTGGGACAGGCTGGTCAGCCCCACGGAGCCCCAGTGGGACAGGCTGGTCACCCCCACGGAGCCCCAGTGGGACAGGCTGGTCATCCTCACTGAGGGACAAGATGTCTGGACCCTTCCCAATGGAAGTGCTTTGTCCATTTTTCAGGTGCTGATTGGTGATGTAAGCTTCTTGTTGTTCAAGGATTTGAGTGAGTGGCCTTTGCAGTGTAGCCCCCCTCACACTCCAACTGATTGAGGGGATCGCACTCTTTCTCCCCCCCACCCCCCCCCTCTCCCATGCCAAAATCCGAGAGTTTGGGTGCGGGAGTTGGGATTTCACTAGACAGCATTGTCCAACCAAACTCCCCAGAGTCATCACCTTTTCACCTGTAACACTCTAGTCAATCCTCCTGTACAGTCTCGGAAAGCATTAAAATGTGCTTCTATTAATCTGTCAGAGGTGGAGGTAGTCCCAAAGCAGTCACTCCCTCTGCTGAAGTAAAGGTGGTGAATTTAGACAGTGTAGCTGGAGCAAGAGGCTGGCCTTTTGTCTGTTACTATCAGTTGTTTCCACTTTGCTGCATGCGTATAACCTGTAACACCGCAATCTGTGGCATTCCCAGGCAGTCTCCCCACTCCTCCAATCTACAGGAGCCAGCATTAATTACTCAAGAGGGGAGGTGAAGGAG
Organism: Mustelus asterias; assembly: GCF_964213995.1. Lineage (NCBI taxonomy): Eukaryota > Metazoa > Chordata > Chondrichthyes > Carcharhiniformes > Triakidae > Mustelus > Mustelus asterias. The sequence goes on from NC_135819.1 coordinate 24,853,112, forward strand.
CAGCCTGAAGAACTGGGAATCCTCAGTATGTACGACATTGGCGGCAGTGTTCAGAATGTACCTCATGAGATTTGAAAAGGCAAAGTGAAGTTCTCCCTCATGGAGAGGGTTGGTGTTCCGAGCGTTTGTGCTGCCGTGTGTGTGTGGTTTATACTGTGCCAGTCCTCTGTCATCCCATCTTGCTTCACTTGACATTTGTTCCCAGTTGTATCAACAGAAGCCACCCCCTCATCAGCCAGCGTGCACTCACCATTTCAAGATCACTGCTGCGTCAATCAGATCCTGAACAAAAAGGGATTCTTTCCCCGCTGAGCTATTTTTCATTCTTGTGTAATCAGGACAAACAGAAGAGTATCCTCCTAAATTCTGCGTTCCCACTAAGGGCGACCGTCCTGGTGTTATGTGACGGGGGACTGTGCCCACAGTGCAAGATCAGTCTCACTGACATCAGTGTTATATTCAGGCACTGACACTGAACAGTAAGCATCAGGAGCAGTCAGCTATCCTGACTGGGCCTCTGTCCTATTGCCACATGCCCTTCCCCACAGACCTTCCTCTGTTTTCAGTAGCCACCTAATGAATTGACCAACTGGTGGGAGTTGTCTGTACACAGTGTTACATTTGGTGTTACCTATACTGGTGTAAGATAGGGTGCTAGGTTGATTAGGTAGTTGAGCTATGTTTTTGCACAGCGATTCTCAATTTGTGTAAACCGACATCTGGACTTAAAAACAGAGCCTGGTGATGTAAGTGGCCATTTGCAGCCATTTTAACACTCTTCCGATATGCCTATTTCCCCCCCTTTCAGCTCACAGAATTGTCACTGCCAACATCAAGTAGCCCGTCCCCAGGAACCCTCTGCCTTGAGTGAGGCTGTGCCTATTGGTTCACAGGCCTGGGACCAGAGCCAAGCTGCCATGAACCACATCTGGGGGGGAGGGGGTGCAGCGTGGGGACACGGATTTAGAGACGGGCACCAGTTTTACTACTGTAGTGTTTATCTCGAATGCAAGACCAGTGCTCGATGCATTGTCACTGACTCGAGACCTCCCCAGCATCAACTGAGAGGTCCATAACTGGCCATTTTCTAACTTCCGCAGTTCAGATATCCCCCATGATGACACTGGTTTCATATGCTGTGTACTAAACATGCCTGGGCGACCTGTACCATTTTATGCAGCGGGTATATTTTTAATTATCTCCTCTAGGGTATTATTACAAGTAGATGTAAATTTCTCTATCGACCCGCTTACAAACTCCACATTGCAGTCGGGGCCTGACGTTACTTCAGCATTAACTTTGACCTGGACATGGAAACACTCTGCATTAGGAGTAAATCCTGGTCATATGAAAGTGTGCCAGTTTGAGAGTCACTATCACCTGACCACATGCAACATCTAAACCTGGAAATGGCTGGTTACAACCTGCAGCAGGCAGTCACTGACATGGAGAATTGCTGCTCTGTGAGTGAGGCCTCTGCCCTGTGGAATTGTAACTCCGGTACAAACAGTGTATGTGTTCTAGAAGCTGCATCTGCCTTTCCTTGTGGGCGGGAATGACTGAAGTTTGGGATTCTGTGAACAGGGAGAGGATTGATGAGTTTAAAGGTGACCTGTTAACAATGCGAACACTCTCTGAAATTCATGGGTAATGTGCAGTTGTCATTGAAATCAGATGTTAGACAGGTGTCGGCGAAATCTGCCTGATGTATTCTTCTGAAAGGAGGTTTCACTATTTGGAGGTGGATGGTGTATAGGTCCCCGGTACAGCTGGGTACTGATGTGTGTGTGTAATAACGATCTCAGCAAGACTCCAGATGGGTGAACAGTGTGTGCTGGACACACCCTGGGTGTACAGTGTGTGCTGGACACACCCTGGGTGTACAGTGTGTGCTGGACACACCCTGGGTGTACAGTGTGTGCTGGACACACCCTGGGTGTACAGTGTGTGCTGGACACACCCTGGGTGTACAGTGTGTGCTGGACACACCCTGTGTGTACAGTGTGTGCTGGACACACCCTGTGTGTACAGTGTGTGCTGGACACTCCCTGTGTGTACAGTGTGTGCTGGACACACCCTGGGTGTACAGTGTGTGCTGGACACACCCTGGGTGTACAGTGTGTGCTGGACACACCCTGGGTGTACAGTGTGTGCTGGACACTCCCTGGATGTACAGTGTGTGCTGGACGCTCCCTGGGTGTACAGTGTGTGCTGGACGCTCCCTGGGTGTACAGTGTGTGCTGGACGCTCCCTGGGTGAACAGTGTGTGCTGGACGCTCCCTGGGTGTACAGTGTGTGCTGGACGCTCCCTGGGTGTACAGTGTGTGCTGGACGCTCCCTGGGTGTACAGTGTGTGCTGGACGCTCCCTGGGTGTACAGTGTGTGCTGGACGCTCCCTGGGTGAACAGTGTGTGCTGGACGCTCCCTGGGTGTATAGTGTGTGCTGGACGCTCCCTGGGTGAACAGTGTGTGCTGGACGCTCCCTGGGTGTACAGTGTGTGCTGGACGCTCCCTGGGTATACAGTGTGTGCTGGACGCTCCCTGAGTGTACACTGTGTGTTGGACACTCCAGCTGTGTTAGTCTACCCTAAGTTCGCTCGATGTGTTGTGTGTTCTAGTTAGTGTCACACCTCAATCCATGGGGAGAGTTACAGCTCACTCAGTTGTATGAACGTGTTACCCTCATGTGTTCCATGACCTGTGACATCAGCAAATGAAGGTTACCTGTCACATGATGTCTGAGTGAGATTGCTCACGTGACCAGTGAGTGGAGATTGCGAGGCTATATTCGGCACAATGCCAGGGCTGTTACTGAACTGTATATATTCCGCCATTGTGTATTGCCAAAACGATGTAGTATACAGTTTATATTGACTTTTTGTGTGAGAATATTCCATATTGGTTTTTTGAGAAGTGTCTGTGTTGCCACATTCAGATTGCCAGTGCATTTTGTAAAGTTGGTATGTGCTTTAATCATGACCATTTGTAGCTGCTGGCTGTGTAAATATGGACAGCAAGTGCACACTGAACCGTAATTGTATTTTCACACAAAGACCACATGCTTTTGTTGTGTATTGTGTAATGAAGGATATCCTGATAAAGCAATGAATGTGATAGAGATATTAAACCAGGAAGTTATGGATCTTTTCCTCTGCCTCTCATTCTGTGCAACAGAACCTCAGATATTGGTATTTACTGATTTAATGAGGTCTGAGGAAGTGAAGTTCAATAAGCAGTGCCAATGCTGGCTGAATTACTCTCACTCACCTCAAACCTCCAACTTCCACAGAGAACCTGGGCATCAATTCCAATCTGTAAATTACCCCCTCTACCCAGTTCTTTGTAAATTACCCTCCTCTACCCCAGTCTCAGTTGCTTTCTGTGATAGTGAATTCCGCAGGCTGACCACACTCTGGGTGAAGAAATTTCTCCTCATCTCAGTCCGAAACAGCCTACCCTGTATTTTGTGTTGAGTTTTTTTTTGAGGAGGTGACAAAAATGATTGACGAGGGAAGGGTTGTGGATGTTGTCCACGTGGACTTTAGTAAAGCATTTGACAAGGTCCCTCATGGCAGGCTGGTGCAAAAGATTATATCTCACTGGATTAGGAGTGAACGAGCTAGATGGATTCAGAACTGGTTTGGCCAGAGAGCAGTAAGAAATCTCTCAACACCAGGTTTAAGTCCCAACAGGTTTATTTGGGAGCACAAGCTTTCGGAGCGTTGCTCCTTCTTCAGGTGAGTGAAGAGTTGTGTTCACAAACAGGACATACATAGACACAGACTCAATTTACAAGATAATGGTTGGAATGCGAGTCTTTACATGTAATCAATTATTTACAGGTACAGACAATGCGAGTGGAGAGAGGGTAAAGCTCAGGTTAAAGAGGTGTGCATTGTCTTAAGCCAGGACAGTTAGCTCGTGCTACCAAATAAACCTGTTGGACTTTAACCTGGTGTTGTAAGACTTCTCACTGTGCCTACCCCAGTCCAACGCCGGCATCTCCACATCTTGGCCATAGAAGATGGAGGGTAGCAGTGGAAGGGTGTTTTTCTGAATGGAGGTCTGTAACTAGTGGTGTTCCTCAGGGATCAGTGCTGGGACCTCTGCTGTTAGTAATATATATAAATAAATGAAAAGGTAGCTGGTCTGATTAGCAAGTTTGCGAATGATACTAAGGTTGCTGGAGTTGCGGGTAGTGAAGATTGTCAGATAATACAGCAGGATATAGATAGGCTGGAAAATGGGGCGGAGAAATCGAATTTAATGGTTGCAGGGATGGTGTAGGAGGGAGGGTTTCAGATACGTGGATAATTGGAACACATTCTGGGGAAGGTGGGACCTGTACAAACAGGACGGGGTGCACCTGAACCAGAGGAGCACCAATATCCTGGGAGGGAAATTTGCTACGGCTCTTCAGGGAGGTTTAAACTAATTGATCAGGGGAGTGGGAAAAGGAGTTGTAGTCCAGAAGTCAGTGTTGAGGGTGGTGAGGTATTGGGGAAGGTATCAAGGTCAAGGGTGGGTACCGGTAAACAGGAAGGTGGGTTGAAGTGTGTCTACTTCAATGCAAGGAGCATCCGGAACAAGGTAGATGAACTTGGGGCGTGGATTGGTACTTGGGACTATGATGTTGTGGCCATTACGGAGACGTGGGTAGAACAAGGACAGGAATGGTTGTTGGACGTTCGGGGGTATAGATGTTTCAGTAAGTGTAGGGAAGCTGGTAAAAGAGGTGGAGGAGTAGCATTGTTAATCAAGGATAGTTTAACGGCTGTGGAAAGGCACTTTGAGGGGGATCTGCACACTGAGGTAATATGGGCTGAGGTTAGAAATAGGAAAAGAGCGGTCACATTGTTAGGAGTTTACTATAGGCCCCCAAATAGTAATAGAGATGTGGAGGAAGAAATTGCTAAGCAGATTATGCATATGTGTGGGGGTCACAGGGTAGTTGTCATGGGGGACTTTAACGTTCCAAATATTGATTGGAACCTTTGTAGGTCAAATAGTTCGGATGGGGCAGTTTTTGTGCAGTGTGTGCAGGAGGGTTTCCTGACACAATATGTGGATAGGCCGACAAGAGGTGAGGCCACATTGGATTTGATACTGGGAAATGAACCGGGCCAAGTGTTAGATTTGGTTATGGGAGAGCACTTTGGAGATAGTGACCACAATTCAGTGTCTTTTGTTATTGCAATGGAGAGGGATAGGGCCGTACGGCAGGGCAAGGTTTACAATTGGGGGAGAGGTAATTATGATGCGATTTGGCAAGAATTAGGGGGCATAAGATGGGAACAGAAACTGTCAGAGAAAGGCACTAATGAAAAGTGGAACTTTTTCAAGGAACAAATACTGGGTGTCCTTGATAGGTATGTCCCTGTCAGGCAGGGAGGAAATGGCCGAGTGAGGGAACCATGGTTCACAAAAGAGGTGGAATGTCTTGTGAAAAGGAAGAGGGAAGCTGCTGTAGGGATGAGGAAACAAGGTTCAGATGGCTCGATTGAGGGTTACAAGTTGGCAAGGAATGAGCTGAAAAAGGGGCTTAGGAGAGCTAGAAGGGGACATGAGAAGTCCTTGGCGGGTCGGATCAAGGAAAACCCCAAGGCTTTTTACTCTTGTGAGGAATAAAAGAATGACCAGGGTGAGGTTAGGGCCGGTCAAGGACAGTAGTGGGAACTTGTGTATGGAGTCAGTAGAGATAGGCGAGGTGATGAATACTTTTCTTCAGTGTTCACCAAGGAGAGGGGCCATGTTTTTCAGGAAGAGAAGGTGTTACAGGCTAATAGGCTGGAAGAAATAGATGTTCGGAGGGAGGATGTACTGGCAGTTTTGAATAAACTGAAGGTCGATAAGTCCCCTGGGCCTGATGAAATATATCCTAGGATTCTTTGGGAGGCAAGGGATGAGATTGCAGAGCCTTTGGCTTTGATTTTTGGGTCCTCACTGTCCACGGGGATGGTGCCAGAGGACTGGAGAGTGGCGAATGTTGTTCCTCTGTTTAACAAAGGGAATAGAAATGATCCTGGTAATTATAGACCGGTTAGTCTCACTTCGGTGGTTGGTAAATTGATGGAAAAGGTCCTTAGGGATGGGATTTACGACCATTTAGAAAGATGCGGATTAATCCGGGATAGTCAGCACGGATTTGTGAAGGGTAAGTCGTGCCTCACAAATTTGATTGAATTTTTTGAGGAGGTAACTAAGTGTGTTGATGAAGGTAGGGCAGTTGATGTCATATACATGGATTTTAGTAAGGCGTTTGATAAGGTCCCCCATGGTCGGCTTATGATGAAAGTAAGGAGGTGTGGGATAGAGGGAAAGTTGGCCGATTGGATAGGTAACTGGCTATCTGATCGAAGACAGAGGGTGGTGGTGGATGGAAAATTTTCAGATTGGAGGCAGGTTGCTAGCGGAGTGCCACAGGGATCAGTGCTTGGTCCTCTGCTCTTTGTGATTTTTATTAATGACTTAGAGGAGGGGGCTGAAGGGTGGATCAGTAAGATTGGTGGAGTAGTGGATGAGGTGGAGGGCTGTTGTAGGCTGCAAAGAGACATAGATAGGATGCAAAGCTGGGCTGAAAAATGGCAAATGGAGTTTAACCCTGATAAATGTGAGGTGATTCATTTTGGTAGGTCTAATTTAAATGTGGATTACAGGGTCAAAGGTAGGGTTCTGAAGACTGTGGAGGAACAGAGAGATCTTGGGGTCCATATCCACAGACCTCTAAAGGTTGCCACTCAAGTGGATAGAGCTGTGAAGAAGGCCTATAGTGTGTTAGCTTTTATTAACAGGGGATTGGAGTTTAAGAGCCGTGGGGTTATGCTGCAACTGTACAGGAGCTTGGTGAGACCACATTTGGAATATTGTGTGCAGTTCTGGTCACCTCACTATAAGAAGGATGTGGAAGCGCTGGAAAGAGTGCAGAGGAGATTTACCAGGATGCTGCCTGGTTTGGAGGGTAGGTCTTATGAGGAAAGGTTGAGGGAGCTAGGGCTGTTCTCTCTGGAGCAGAGGAGGCTGAGGGGAGACTTAATAGAGGTTTATAAAATGATGAAGGGGATAGATAGAGTGAACGTTCAAAGACTATTTCCTCGGGTGGATGGAGCTATTACAAGGGGGTATAACTATAGGGTTCATGGTGGGAGATATAGGAAGGATATCAGAGGTAGGTTCTTTATGCAGAGAGTGGTTGGGGTGTGGAATGGACTGCCTGCAGTGATAGTGGAGTCAGACACTTTAGGAACATTTAAGCGGTTATTGGATAGGCACATGGAGCACACCAGGATGATAGGGAGTGGGATAGCTTGATCTTGGTTTCAGATAAAGCTCAGCACAACATCATGGGCCGAAGGGCCTGTTCTGTGCTGTACTGTTCTATGTTCTATGTTAATCTGGATAAATGTGAGGTGATTCATTTAGTAGATCTAGTTCAGGTGGGAGCTATAAAATAAATGGCAGGAGCATAGATACAGTAAGAAGTCTAACAACACCAGGTTAAAGTCCAGATCCCAGTCCAACACCGGCATCTCCGCATCAGGAGCATCGATACACAGAGAGATCTGGGAGTGCAGTCCACAGATCCATAAACGTGGTAGCACAGGTGGAAAAGGTGGTGAAGGAAGCATACGGCACGCTTGTCTTCATTGGATGGGGCATCGAGTATAAAAATTGGCAAATTATGTTACAGCTGTATTAAAAGTTGGTTCGGCCACATTTGGAACACTGGGGGCGATTCTCCCATCCCACAGGTGCTAATTTATTTGCGCGGCGGGCCGGGAGAATCGTGCGAGAGCCAATTCGCAGGATTAGCACTTGCATTCTCGCCGCGCACGCATCTCCAAGCACCAGATATCAAGCTTGATCAGGACCACACTAAACCAGCGGGAACAGCAGGTAAGTGATTTAAATCTGATTTTCATGTTACTTTAATATGATTAGCGGGCCCGGGACTGAAGTCACTGGGCCCGCTAGCGTCCCCCACCCCACCAGTAGAATTTCCCGTCAGTACAATTTCACTCCAGCAGTGTTCAGACCAGCTCCCCACTTTCGGGGAACCAGCAGGAGATCCCGGAGGAGTGAAGTGGGGGAAAATCGGAGCCCCTCAGGGGGTCGGGTGGTGGGAGTGTTGCCCCCCCCTGGGCATGGGCACCCTGGCAGTGCCAGCCTGTGCCACCAGCACTGCACAAGGGGAAAAGTGCCCATACCCAGGGGGCATCTTGGCATTGGGCATCAACAAGGGGGCGGAGCCTGCTGTGGTGGGACCTAAAGGCGATCAGTGGGGGGGGGGGGGGGTCCCGCTGCCGCTCTGCATGGGGATTGGTTGAGACTGGAGGGAGGCCAGCGATCGGGGTGGCCTGGGGTGGGGGGGGGGGGGGGGCAGTAGTCAGCAGGGGGGTTCTGCCTCCCGTGGAAAGGTGTCTGTGGGGGGGGGGGGAGGGGTCGGCCTCCCGTCACTGCTGGGGGAGGGGGGAGGCTGGAGAGCGGGGCGCTCCGGGACATGAGGGAGGTCGGGACTGGCCCGGGAATGTTTGTGGAGGCGCGATCGGACCGTGGGGGCTGGAGGGGCAGCACTGCGGGGGTCCTGAGCTGGCCAGCGATCGAGCTGACCAGCAAACTGCAGACTGACAGTGTGGGGCCACTGCGCGTGCGCAGAGTTCCAGAGCTGTCGAGACTCTGGCGTGAATAGGCCCCGCCCCCGAGCTTTGTTTGATGTTCACGATTGTGACCTCTGCATTGCACAGTGTGGGAAATTCGAGTCTGAACTCCCACTGAAAAAAACAATCCTGATTTACCCGTTTTCCCACAAAGGGCGGCACGGTAGCACAGTGGTTAGCACTGCTGCTTCACAGCTCCAGGGGCCCGGGTTCGATTCCTGGCTCGGGTCACTGTCTGTGCGGAGTTTGCACATTCTCCCCGTGTCTACGTGGGTTTCCTCCAGGTGCTCCGGTTTCCTCCCACAGTCCAAAGATGTGCAGGTTAGGTTGATTGGCCATGCTAAATTGCCCCTTCGTGTCCCGGGATGCGTAGATTAGAGGGATTAGCGGGTAAATATGAGGGTTAGCGTGATTAGCAGGTAAATATGTAAGGATATGGGGTAGGGCCTGGGTGGGATTGTTGTCGATGCAGACTCGATGGGCCGAATGGCCTCTTTCTGCACTCTAGGGGTTCTATGGAGTATGGTTCTATGGTTCTCTCTCTAAAGTGATATTCTATGGAACTTCAGCACTTAGAACTTTTTTGGGAGAATCGCCCCCACTGTATCCAATTCTGATCGCCACACTACCAGAAGGATGTGGAGGCTTGAAAGGTACTCCCTAAGGAACCTTGGTCAGTTGCTGCGCTGCATCTTGTAGATGGTACACACGGCTGCCACTGTGTCGGTGATGGAGGGAGTGAATGTTTGTGGAAGGGGAACCAATCAGGTGGGGCTGCTTTGTCCTGGATGTTGTCGAGCTTCTTGAGTGTTATTGGAGCTGCACCCATCCAGGCAAGTGGGGAGCATTCCATCACACTCCTGATTTGTGCCTTGTAGACGTGGACAGCTTTGGGGAGTCAGAATTACTGCAGAATTCCCAGTCTTTGACTTGTGTGGCTGGTTCAGTTTCTGGTCAATGGTAACCCCTAGGATGTTGGTATTGGGGGATTCAGCGATGGTAATGCCTTTGAATGTGGAGATGGTTAGATTAGACATGAAGCAATTTCAGTTACTGAAGAAGGTGAGATCTAATCAGTAAGCATTTCGGGCAAACCCAATAACCAGGTTGCACCATCTCAGTGACGTGTTTACACAGGAAACCCCCTGATGAACGTGGACTCTGACATTTGTAATGGGAAATGTTGGTCCAAAAAGTGTGACATACACAAACCAACCAGTTCATGTGGGGAGGAAGTGATTCAGAATAGAGAGATCATTCCCTCCATTGCAACCTCAACAATTCACTGAGCGTGTTCTGGGTTTGGAGCGCCAGGAGCAGACAGATATCCAGCCCTACGTGTCAGCAATAAATTAGTACCTGTGTTATATGTTCTTGTTGTCTTTTGATAATAATCACACTTTTCACTCGGAAAATCTTTGATTTTTGCCAAGCTGCTTTGTGCAGTAGAAGGATCGGATTGAACAGGTCCTGTTATACTTCACGCAAGTCCCTAGTCTAGCTGTGAGATGAGCACTTACACACAAGGTTCTAACCAATTAAATCCTAGCTCTTTAAAGATAATACCCTAATATATAACTGTTAACATGTGTTTTGTGTATGATGACTAGAGTATTGGTTTAAATCCGCGCTTTACAAAGGATGTCACAGCCTTGAGGGTGGTACAGAGGAGATTTATTTACTGGAATACTATAGACAAGGTAACAGGGAGAGACTGGAGAATCTGCAATAAGAACAGAAAATGCTGGTTCAATTCAGCAGGTCTGGCAGCATCTTTAGATGGTAGTCATGATGTGGAGATGCCGGCGTTGGACTGGGGTAAGCACAGTAAGAAGTCTCACAACACCAGGTTAAAGTCCAACAGGTTTATTTGGCAGCAAATACCATTGGTATAAATACCATTTGCTACCAAATAAACCTGTTGGACTTTAACCTGGTGTTGTGAGACTTCTTACTGAGCATCTTTAGAGACAGAAACAGAGCAAATGTTTCAAGTCCACATGAGCCTTCTACAGAACTGGAGAGGGATAGAAATATGATGAGTTGGAGAGGGAGGTGGGGCAGAATAGAAGGTTAGGGATAAATTGGCGCTAAGGAGAAATTGATAAAGGCATTGTGGACACAACACAAAAGGAGTGTTAATGGCAGCATTAAGGACTCATTGAGAGATACAAGAGGGTCCAGAGGGGCAATTTCTTTTCACACACACTGTGGTGAGTGTCTGGAATGAGCTGCTAGAGGTAGTATAGAGGAAGGTACAATTTTGTCTTTTAAAGAGCATTTAGACAGTTACATGGGTATGGTGGGTATAGAGGGATATGAGCCAAATGTGGGCAATGGTAAAAATCTGGGTGGCACAAGTTGGGCCGAAGGGCCTGTTTCCATGCTGTAAACCTTTATGACTGAAGAGTCCTGCTAAAGGTACGATAGCAGAATTTGTTAATCGGTGAACCAAGGTCAGTACTCAGTGAAAGCAAAACTAAAGAACAAGTGAGAGATAGCCCTGTGTGGGGAGAGGAGTATTGGGGCAAACCAAAGAGAATCTGGGATTGTTCTTCTCACAGCAGGGAAGGCGAGGGAGGAGGCACTGATAATGGAGGGCTTGACAGTGTGAATGAATAGAAATGACTTCCACTGGCCAGCAGATCAGAACTCGCAAATGTCAGCCCAGTGGCAAAACCTGGGTGGAGGGATGGACAGAGAGGAGAATGTTTTTGACACTAAGTTTTAAATCATCCAAAAGGCATTGGCTGAAAGTGTTGGAAACAGATTCAATGGTTACTTTCCAAAGGGAATTGAATAAATCTAAATACTTAACTGTTAAGATTTCCTTCTCAGGGGAAGCAGCAAGGAATTGGGATTAATTGGATAGCACCTTCGAATGAAGCCACATGCAAAGATGCACTGAGTGTCCTCTCTCGGGGATTTGTGTAATCAATATGTCACCACTCTCAAGTGCTATAGTAGCAGATACACAATCATTAGGCAACTCAAATTCAACTAAGGCTTTCATAGCCATATTCACAACAGGAGGGATTAAGGAACTTGGGACTTCTGGAGATGATTCAGAGAAATCATTTTCAGATGACCGCAATTGGTCAGCATGATGTCGCCAAACTAGCTCACCTTCAGTTTGAATAGTGTGGGAACTGAGACCTGCGTTTGCTAAAACCATAGCTGGTACCCATTTCCCACTTGAGGCATAATTATGCACTAACACTCAATCTCCTTGTTGAAATAAGTATGGTTTTGCCCTCACTTCTAGCAACTTGAGACTCTTGTAGACACTCTAGTATCGCTGAAGTTTCTGGAGGTAATAACAAAGCAAATGTATTTCAAAGCTTTCTCTTTAGGATTAGTAATGCAGGTGAGCTTTGGGTAGTAATATGAGTAGTGTTTCTATAAGATGCTAAAAAGCTACCCGCCCAATGTGATAATGAACTTTGCTCTTTTGAAGCTTTGAAAGGATGGTTCAAGGATTGTACGAATCTTTCAGCTAATCCATTGGTTGATTGAAGATAAGGTGTGGATTTTATATGCTGAATACCATTTACTTTGAGATAATCCTCAAACTCTTGTGAAGTAAACGGAAACATTATCGCCAACAACCTGTTCTGGTTTACAAAATCTTGCAAAAATGTCATCAAATATTTCAATGGTCTGATAATAACTTCTGGCCACTTTGTGCCTCAATTATGACGAAGAGCAACCCTCAAACTGACCAGCAAAATTTACATGCAATTGTTGCCATGGCATTTTAGGCCACTCCCAAGGGTGGAAAGGAGACAAAAATGATAATTTTTTTTTACTTGTACATAGATTGGCACTGTCCCACTTTTTCTTCAATCTGAGCTTCCAGATCTGGCTACCAAAAATAACTGCATGCTAATTCCTTCATCTGGATTATACCAGGATGTCCTTCATATAGATGTACTTCATATAGATGTATAGATGGGCGGCACGGTAGCACAGTGGTTAGCACTGCTGCTTCACAGTTCCAGGGGCCCGGGTTCGATTCCCGGCTCGGGTCACTGTCTGTGTGGAGTTTGCACATTCTCCTCGTGTCTGCGTGGGTTTCCTCCGGGTGCTCCGGTTTCCTCCCACAGTCAAAAGATGTGTGGGTTAGGTGGACTGGCCAGGTTTTAAAAAAAATTGCCCCTTAGAGTCCTGATGCGTAGTTTAGAGGGATTAGCGGGTAAATATGTGGGGGTAGGGCCGGGGTGGGATTGTGGTCGGTGCAGACTCGATGGGCCAAATGGCCACCTTCTGCACTGTAGGGTTTCTATAATAATTCTATAATGTACTCTTTTCAAACAGACTAGGAGGGATGATCGCTCGAATTCCCCACAATAGACACCCACCTTGGATGGTCAACTCAAGTTATTTTGACACATTTGGTTTCAAATCAGGCTGTGGACGAAGTGTTCCAGCTATTGTTCATTTCAATATTATATCCAACACCTTCCCCATCATGGGATCATTTCTGGTAGGTCTCTGAACTTGAGAAGCTTCAACAGGCAAACGATCTACTTAGTGCAAAAAAAGAATATTAGCAAAAATAGCTGGTGGCATCAGTTCAATAGGTAAAGGTAAGCATGATAATGTATCATTGTTAGCATGGCACTCTGATACTTTATATCGTATGAATGTGCAGATAGGATCAGTGCCACCTTTGCAATCTACTAGCAGCTAATCACGCCTTGGGTGACATGGTGGCACAGTAGTTAGCATTGCTGCCTCACCATGCCAGGGACCTGGGTTCGATTCCGGCTTGTGTCACTGTCTGTGTGGAGTTTGCACATACGTTCTCCTCGTGTCTGCATGGGTTTCCTCTGGGTGCTCCGGTTTCCTCCCACAGTCCAAAAGAACATAAGAACATAAGAAATAGGAGCAGGAGTAGGCCATCTAGCCCCTCGAGCCTGCCCCGCCATTCAATAAGATCATGGCTGATCTGAAGTGGATCAGTTCCACTTACCCGCCTGATCCCGATAACCCCTAATTCCCTGACCGATCAGGAATCCATCTATCTGTGATTTAAACATATTCAACGAGGTAGCCTCCACCACTTCAGTGGGCAGAGAATTCCAGAGATTCACCACCCTCTGAGAGAAGAAGTTCCTCCTCAACTCTGTCCTAAACTGACCCCCCTTTATTTTGAGGCTGTGCCCTCTCGTTCTAGTTTCCTTTCTAAGTGGAAAGTATCTCTCCATCTCTACCCTATCCAGCCCCTTCATTATCTTATAGGTCTCTATAAGATCCTCCCTCAGCCTTCTAAATTCCAACGAATACAAACCCAATCTGCTCAGTCTCTACTCATAGTCAACACTCCTCATCTCTGGTATCAACCTGGTGAACCTTCTCTGCACTTCCTCCAAGGCCAATATATCCTTCTGCAAATAAGGGGACCAATACTGCACACAGTATTCCAGCTGCGGCCTCGCCAATGCCCTGTACAGATGCAGCAAGACATCTCTGCTTTTATATTCTATCCCCCTTGCGATATAGGCCAACATCCCATTTGCCTTCTTGATCACCTGTTGCACCTGCAGACTGGGTTTTTGCGTCTCATGCATAAGGACCCCCAGGTCCCTCTGCACAGCAGCATGTTGTAATTTCTTTCCATTTAGATAATAATCCAATTTGCTATTATTTCTTCCAAAGTGAATAACCTCGCATTTGTTAACGTTATACTCCATCTGCCAGATCCTCGCCCACTCACTCAGCCTGTCCAAATCTCTCTGCAGACCTTCTACACCCTCCACACGATTCACTTTTCCACTTATCTTTGTGTCGTCTGCAAACTTTGTTACCCGTGCAGGTTAGGTGAATTGGCCGTACTAAATTGCCATTTAATGTCGGGGGACTAACTAGGGTAAATATGTGGGGTTACAGGGCTAGGAGCTGGGTGGGATTGTGGTCGGTGCAGACTCAATGGGCCGAATTAACTCCTTCTGCACTGTAGGGATTCAATGATATGGCCCAAAAATAGTAATTAAAGGTCAATGATCAGTCAATGTGAAATGACGACCATATAAAGCATGAAACTTTTGTTGCCAAAAATTATGGTCACTGCTTTTTTTATAGCTGAGCAGAGTTAGATTCAGCACCAGTCAAGAGTACACAAAGCAAAAGCTACTGGTCATTCTTCTCCTGAAGGCATAATATGTGAAACTACTGTCCTTAATCCATAAGGTGCAGTGTCATGAGCAAGCAGTAATGGTAGCTTTGGATTAAAATAAACCAATACTTCAGACTTCTGCAAAGCACCTTTGACATCCTTGTATGCTTTCGCACATTCTGTTGTCCAGTCCTATGGCTGTTTTGCATTTAGTAAATTATGCAATAGCTTCAATATTGTCGCTAAATTAGGAACACATTTGCTGTAATAATAATTCTAGAAAGGACCTCAGATGCATTACATTTGTCAGCTGTGGTTCTTCTAAAATAGTTTCCATCTTTTTAGATGTTTTATGTTGGCCTTTACTCTAAATAACATGACCCAAATACTGGACTGACATCACTTTTTTTTTCCTTGACGTGCAGACCAGGTGCTTAAAGACATTCCAATGTTGCGCTCCTATTCACCGGATCCTATAATTAGAATATCATAGAATCCCTACAGTACAGAAGGAGGCCATTCAGCCCATCGAGTCTGTACCAACCACAATCCCACCCAGACCCTATTCCCATGACCCCACACATTTATCCTGCTAAGCCCCCCGACACTAAGTGTCAATTTAGCATGGCCAATCAACCTAATCTGCACATCTTTGGAGTGTGGGAGGAAACCGGAGCATCTGGAGGAAATCCACTCAGACACGGGAAGAACATGCAAACTCCACACAGTCACCCGAGGCTGGAATTGAGCATGGGTCCCTGGCGCTGTAAGGCAGCAGTGCTAATCACTATCATCAGGTAACATTGTACACCAGAGATACCACTTAAAATCTGACACACCAATCATTGAAATAGGGCTAGTGCAGATGTTATTCCAAAAGGCAATCTTTTATAATGAAAAAGACCTTTGTGAGTAAAGATAGTGAGCAATAGTTGCAATTAAGTGGCTACATTAATCTGTAAATGTGCTTGTGGAAGATCAATCTTACTGAATTCCTGCCAACCTGATAACCCAGCAAATCTTCCATTAAAGGAAGAGGATATTGATCAGCGCATAACACTGGATTTATGTTGTTTTAAAATCACCACAAATATGAACTGAACCATCTGGTTTCATGGCAAGTACAATGGGGGTAGCCCAGCCACTCATTGTAACCAGCTCTGTCACACCAGCATTAACAAGTCATACTAATTCTTCGACCTTATGGACAAATTACATATGGCACCACTCTTGCTCTGAGACTTTTTGGTTGACTATGAGGCTTTATTAGGTATCGGAGATGTACAAGGCAAGTTTTTCTTACACAGAGGGTGGTGGGTGCCTGGAACTCGCTGCCAGTGGAAGCAAATACAATAGTGAATTTTAAGGGGCATCTTGACAAATACATGAATAGGATGGGAATAGAGGGATATGGTCCCCGGAAGGATAGGGGGTTTTAGTTCAGTCGGGCAGCATGGTCGATGCAGGCTTGGAGGGCCGAAGGGCCTGTTCCTGCGCTGTAATTTTCTTTGATCTTTGAATGTGCTTACTGTGATCTTGAGTTTCACTTGAACTCCTCATTGAGCCCAGTGTCTCTTCAAATACACCCTTGTATTTATCCAGAAGGTGCTGTAGGTCTGTTTTGGCATTGACCAATCTGTTGACAGCATTCTAGATGAGCTTTTTCTTCTCTAACCATGATCCCCCAAATAGAGCTGGAAAATTACCATGGACCACATGGAGAGGCGACTCTGCTGTTTGTCCACTCAACTTGACATTGACCATGATGTAACCTTTTAATGACTTAATCTCTTCTCTGTACGACCTGAAAATCACATCAGCTGGTTTTAAAGGAAGATGTTTCAGCTTTTGTTGGTGTGTAGTCTCATGAATTAAATATAGAACAGCACCAGCATCAACCTCCATCCTAATAGGTTGTCCACTTAACTTTGGAATCACCCAGCTTCACCTTGTACGGATAAGATCATCTTCATAGTTCTGGAAATTCTCTTCACAGTCAAATTTTTATTCTTCCATGTTGCTGCCTCACAGCGCCAGGGTCCCAGGTTCAATTCCGGCCTTGGGTCACTCTCTGTTTTCCCCATGTCTGCGTGTGTTTCCTCCGGGTACTCCGGTTTCCCCTCTCACTCCAAAGATGTGCAGGTTAGGTGGATTGGCCATGATAAATTGACTCTAGTGTCAGGGGGATTAGCAGGGTAAATGTTTGGAGTTGTGGGAATAGAGCCTGGGTGAGATGGTCGGGATAGACTCGATGGGCCGAATGGCCTCCTTCTGCACTGTAGGATTCTATGATTGTGAATTATTTTTGTAGAATGTAACTTCTTGTTCTTGAAGAAACCCAGATTCTTCTTGGGCTAGACCAGAGGAAGCTGGTCGAGCCCAACAAGCTTTTGCAATGTGACCCATTTTGCCATAGTTCTTGCATTGATTATCTTTGTTCCAGCATTCACCTGCTGAATGGCCCAACTGGCACATCTGTGACACGCGTGTTGCTGTTTTAACTTCCTATGGGCAGTTCCCAACTTGTGGATCTTCATTCCTGCACCAAATTGTGAAGCCTCTTTAGCAGCCGGTTCCATCGACACTGCAATTTCTACTGCTGTCCTTAAAGTCAAAGTATGTTCAGTAAGTTCTTTGGATAGCCTCATTTTGCAGACCACAAACTAGATGATCTCAAAAGAGTACCTTCTAATGACTCATCACACTCATAATGATGTGCCAGCCTTTTTAAGGTTGCCACAAACCGAACAATGCTTTCACCTTCCACTTGATTCCTTCAATGGTATATGAACTGTTCCTTGATGGTCAGTGGCTTTGGAGAGTAATGCTCTTCAAGGATCCTTGTCAAGTCATCACAAGTTTTGGTTCCTGGCTTTACTGAATGAACCAAGCTCCAGAGCAAATTGTAGGTTTTACTTCGTATTGTACTGAGAAAAACTGGTACGAGCAGATCACAACTTTATTTGCTTGTATAAAAGTACAGAGAATGCTCTGTACAGTAATTCTATGATTCAGTATCTTTAATGAACGTATCCATGGACCCTAATTGACTTGCCATTTCTCTTGCATTCACGAGCAAACTCAGTATATATATTTTTACTGTCTTCCTACTACGCCCTTTTTACCCTGGAGACTGTTGACTTGATGTATTTTTTTATCAAATGGTCCTAGCCATACAACAAAGCATCCCTTTGTTTTAAATATGCCAGGTGCTGCCTGGAATCCCACCCTTCTCTGATCGGTAAAACCCCTTCTTTTAAATCCACACAGCCTTTTTCCTTTCTTGGCCTTCCTTCACTAGTATTTCAATCTTTAATCTGTTGTTGCTTCTCCTCAGCCTTCCAATATTCAAAGCGTGAGGACCCAAAATTATTTTTCCCACCGAGGATCTCTTCGCGATGAAACAAAATCCCGACTCGTCGCCAGTTTTCTTTTTGTGTAATCTCCTCACTATGTTAGGGGTTGTGGGTTTTAAACAAAAAGAAGGACGTGGTTTGCACATGTACAATCAAACTAACAACAAGGTTTGTTGAAAGAGATGTTCCCTGCACTGCACCGAGTAAAAACCGAAAGTAAAACAGCAGACTCTGCAAGCAACCTAATGACATCACCATCAAATCATTTGATCAGCTCTTAAAGCAACCTGCAATCTTTTTAAATATGTAACAATTCCACAAATAAAATATCATGTGTGATATTGAGATAGGTGATCAAATATTTGGTGCCAACCCAAAGTTATTTTCTTCAAATTTCCCCATTCCAAATTCCCCCTTCCACCCCCAACAACAGAATGGGAAAATTCCCCTCTTCCCGCGCCCCCCCCCCCCCATCCCCCCCCCCCCCCCCCCCGCCACTTCCGCTGGCTTTGATTTTTCTTGACATTTTGATGAAATTTCTCCTGATTCAAAACAACCAGGAAAGTCTGAGGAGGTGGAGAGGTCAGAGAGGGGGGCATGATGTGGAGCTGGGTGTCGCTGGTATACGGGTGCAATCTGATGCTGTGTTTTCGGATGATGTCACCAAAAGACAGAATGTAGAAAAAAAATAGGAGTGGCCAAAGGATAGATTGTCGATCTCTCCAGAGGCAAAAGTGCAGGAGCAGGAAGAGAAGCCATTGTTAATGCTTCTTGGAAGCTTTTTATTCTTTCACTGATGGGAGCTGCTGGAATGACCAGCATTTGTCCCCCATCCCTAAATTTCCCCTTGAGAAGGTGCTAGTGAGCTGCCGCCTTGTACACCCACAATGCCGTTAGGGAGGGAATTCCAGCGACAGTGAAGGAACGCTGATATATTTCCAGGTCAGGATGGCACAGTCACCACTGTGCCACCGTGCCGCATCAGAGAAATAATCACAGGCCAGTTAGTCTAATGTCAGTGACAGGGAAATTATTGGAAAAAAATTCAGAGGGACAGGATTAATCAACACTTGGAAAGATAGGGATTGATCAGGAATATTCATCATGGATTTGTTGGTGGGAGATCCTGTCTAACTAATTTAACTTGAGTTTTTTGAAAAGGTAACTAAATATATTGATGAGGGTAATGCAGTTGATGTGGTTTACGTGGACTTCAGTAAGGCCTTTGACAAGGTCCCATATGGAAGACTGGTCCAAATGGTTGGAGCCCCTAGGACCCAAGACGAGTTGAAAATTGGATCCAAAATTGGCTTGTTAATAGGAGGCAAAGGCGGTTGGTGAAGGGCTTTTGTGTTTGGATGCCTGTGACCAGCGGGGTACCACAGGGATCGGTGCTGGGAGCCTTGCTGTTATATCAAGTAATGACTTGCATGTGAATGTAGAGGTATAATTAGTAAGTTTGCAGATTACATGAAAATTGGTGGTATTGTTGAAAGGAGAATAGTCTGAGGCTATATACTGATATTGATCAGTTGGTACATTGGGCAGAGCAACGGCAGATGGAATTTCATCCTGATCAGTGTGAGGTGATGCATTTTGGGAGGTCTAATAGGGATAGGATCTATATAATGAACGGTAGGTCCCTAATGAGTATTGAGGAACAAAGGGACCTTGGGGTACAAGTCCATAGATCCCTGAAGGTGGCAGCACAGGTGGATAGGGTGGTGAAGAAGGCACACTGAATGCTTGCCTTCAGTAGCCCCGGCACACACTATAGGAGCAGGGAGGTCTTAATACAACTTTATAAAATATTGTTTAGGCCACAGATGGAATATTGTGTGCAGTTCTGGTCGCCACAATATCAGAAGGACGTGATTGCATTGGAGAGGGTGCAGAGGAGATTCACCAGGATGTTGTCTGGGATGAGAAGTTTCAGCTATGAGGAGAGACTGGATAGGCTGGGTTTGTTTTTGCTTTTGGGAAGATGCAGCATGGGTTCATGAAGGGCAGGTCATGTTCAACTAATTCTTTGAGAACATTACATGTGCAGTGGACAATGGGGAACCTGTGGATGTCGTGTATCTGGATTTCCAGAAGGCATTTGACAAGGTGCCACACCAAAGACTGCTACATAAGATAAAGGTGCACGATGTTACGGGTACTGTATTAGCATGGGTAGAGGATTGGTTAACTAACTGAAAACAAAGATGTCAGATAGGGATTGTCCAAAGAAAGTCCAAAGATGTGCGGGTTAGGTTGATTGGCCAGGTTACAAATTGTCCCTGAGATGCGTAGTTAGAGGGATTAGCGGGTAAATATGTGGGGGTAGGGCCTGGGTGGGATTGTGGTCGGTGCAGACTCGATGGGCCGAATGGCCTCCTTCTGCACTGTAGGGTTTCTATGATTTCTATGATTTCTATGAAAGAGTGGTGGTAAATGGGTGTTTTTCTAGTTGGCGATCAGTGGCTAGTTGCGTGCCTCAGGGATCAGTGTTGGGACCGCAATTGTTTATGATTTACATAGCTGAGTTGGAGTTGGGGACCAAGTGTAGTATGTCAAAATTCGCAGATGACATTAAGATGAGTAGCAGAGCAAAGTGTGCAGAGGACGCTGAAAGTCTGAAGGGATACAGATAATCTAAGTGAGTGGGCGAGGGTCTGGCAGATGGAGTACAATGTTGGTAAATGTGAGGTCATCCATTTTGGTAGGAATAACAACAAAATGGACTATTATTTAAATGGTAAAAAATTGCAGCATGCTGCTGTGCAGAGGGACCTGTGTATCTTTGTGCATGAATCACAAAAAGTTGGTTTGCAGATGCAGGAGATAATTAAGAAGGCAAATAGAATTTTGTCCTTTATTGCTAGAAGGGAGGGAGTTTAAAAACAGCGAGGTTATGTTGCAGCTGTATAAGGTGCTGGTGAGGCCACACCTGGAGTACTGTGTACAGTTTAGGTCTCCTCACTTGAGAAAGGATATACTGGCACTGGAGGGGGTGCAGAGGAGATTCACTAGATTGATTCCGGAGTTGAGAGGGTTGGCTTATGAGGAGAGACTGAGTAGACTGGGGCTATACTCATTGGAATTCAGAAGAATGAGGGGAGATCTTGTAGAAACATAAAAGATTATGAAGGGAATAGATAAGATAGAAGCAGGGAAGTTGTTTCCACTGGCAGGTGAAACTACAACTAGAGGGCATAGCCTCAAAATAAGGGGAAGCAGATTTAGGACTGAGTTGAGGGGGAACTTCTTCACACAAAGGGTTGTGAATCTGCGGAATTCCCTGCCCAGTGAAGCAGTTGAGGCTACCTCATTGAATACTTTTAAGGTCAGGATAGATAAAGTTTTGAACAGTCAAGGAATTAAGGGTTATGGTAAGCAGGCGGATAAGTGGAGCTGAGTCCACGAAAAGATCAGCCATGATCTTATTCAATGGTGGAGCAGGCTCGAGGGGCCAGATAGCCTCCTTCTGCTCCTAGTTCTTATGTTCTTGTGTTCTTACCTTATGTTTTCCCTGGAGCAGAGGAGGCTGAGGGGTGGATCTCATAGAGGTGTTCAAAATTATGAGAGGCAGAGATAGGGTAGATGGTAAGAATCTTTTCCCCATGGCAGAGGTGTCTAAGGCCAGAGGTTTAAGGTGAGAGTAAGCAGTTTGAGGGGATCTGAGGAAAATCTTTTTCACCCTGAGGATGGTGGAAATATGGAATATCCTGCCTGAGAGGAAGGTGGAGGCAGGGACTCTCAACATTTAAGAAGCATCTGGTTGAGCATTGTAATCATCAAGACATAGCAGGCCAGGGACCTAGTGCAGGTAAATGGGATTAGTTTAGATTGGTATTTGATGGTCAGCATAGACATGGCGGGCCGAAGGGCCTGTTTCTGCATTGTATGAATCCATGATCCTGAAAATCATGTAGGGCGGCACGGTAGCACAGTGGTTAGCACTGCTGCTTCACAGCTCCAGGGACCTGGGTTTGATCCCCGGCTTGGGTCACTGTCTGTGTGGAGTTTGCACATTCTCCTCGTGTCTGCATGGGTTTCCTCCGGGTGCTCCGGTTTCCTCCCACAGTCCAAAGATGTGCGGGTTAGGTTGATTGGCCATGCTAAAATTGCCCCTCAGTGTCCTGAGATGCGTAGGTTAGAGGGATTAGCGGGTAAATATGTAGGGATATGGGGGGTAGGGCCTGGGTGGGATTGTGGTCGGTGCAGACTCGATGGGCCAAATGGCCTCTTTCTGCACTGTAGGGTTTCTATGATTTATATGATTTCTAATTGGATATTGTAGTCATAATCTTCAGAATCCAGGACTTGTCCTGATGGATTGGGGTAATCTATCAAAAGGGCGGCACGGTAGCACAGTGGTTAGCACTGCTGCTTCACAGCTCCAGGGTCCCGGGTTCGATTCCTGGCTCGGGTCACTGTCTGTGTGGAGTTTGCACATTCTCCTCGTGTCTGCGTGGGTTTCCTCCGGGTGCTCCGGTTTCCTCCCACAGTCCAAAGATGTGCGGGTTAGGTTGATTGGCCAGGTTAAAAATTGCCCCTTAGAGTCCTGGGATGTGTAGGTTAGAGGGATTAGCGGGTAAAATATGTGGGGGTAGGGCCTGGGTGGGATTGTGGTCGGTGCAGACTCGATGGGCCGAATGGCCTCCTTCTGCACTGTAGGGTTTCTATGTTTCTATGTATCACTCCATTCATCACGTAACATTCAAGCCACGCAAGTACCAGGCAGTGACCATCTCCAACAAGAGAGAATCTAACCATCTCCCCTTGACAATCAATGGCATTGACCATCGCCAAATCCCCCCCTATCAATATCCTGGGGGCTATTATCCCCCACTATCAACATCCTGGGGGTTACCATTGACCATCACTGAATCCCCCCACTATCAACATCCTGGGGGTTACCATTGACCATTGCTGAATCCCCCACTATCAACATCTTGGGGGCTATCTTCCACAAACATTCACTCCTTCCATCTCCGACGCAGCGATGTATACCATTTGCAAGATGCACTGGACTAGTCATATAAATATTGTGGCTACAAGAGCAGATCACAGGCTGGGATTCTGGGCATGGTGGGGGAAGTAACTTACCTCCTGACTCCCCAAAGCCTGTCCACCATCTCCAGGGCACAAGTCAGGAGTGTGATGGAATACTTTTGATTTTGATTTGATTTATAATTGTCACATGTATTAGCATACAGTGAAAAGTATTGTTTCTTGCACGCTATACAGACAAAACATACCGTTCATAGAGAAGGAAATGAGAGTGAAGAATGTAGAGTTACAGTCATAGCTAGGGTGTAAGGAAAGATCAACTTAATGCAAGGTAGGTTCATTCAAAAGTCTGATGGCAGCAGGGAAGAAGATGTTCTTGAGTCGGTTGGTACATGACCTCAGACTTTCGTACCTTTTTCCCGACGGAAGAAGGTGGAAGAGAGAATGTCCGGGGTGTGTGGGATCCTTAATTATGCTGGCTGCTGTGCCGAGGCAGTGGGAAGTGTAGATGGAGTCAATGAATGGGAGGCTAGTTCGCTACATTCATAACCTTTTGTAGTTCCTTGCGGTCTTGGGCAGAGCAGGAGTCATACCAAGCTGTGATACAACTAGAAAGAATGCTTTCGATGGTGCATCTGTAAAAGTTGGTGAGAGTCGTAGCTGACATGCCAAATTTCATTAGTCTTCTGAGAAAGTAGAGGCATTGATGGGCTTTCTTAACTATAGTGGATGGACCAGGACAGGTTGTTGGTGATCTGGACCCCTAAAAACTTGAAGCTCGCGATCCTTTCTACTTCATCCCCGTTGATGTGGACAGAAGCATGTTCTCCTTTACCCTTCCTGAAGTCGATGACAATCTCCTTCGTTTTGTTGACTTGAGGGAGAGATTATTGTTGCCGCACCAGTTCACCAGATTCTCTATCCCATTCCTGTACTCTGTCTCATCATTGTTTGAGATCCGACCCACTATGGTGGTGTCATCAGCAAACTTGAAAATCGAATTGGAGGGGAATTTGGCTGCACAGTCATAGGTGTATAAGGAGTATAGTAGGTGTCTGAGAACACAGCCTTGTGGGGCACCGGTATTGAGGATGATCGTGGAGGAGGTGTTGTTGCCTATCCTTACTGATTGTGGTCTGTGAGTTAGGAAGTTCAGGATCCAGTCGCAGAGGGGAGGAGCTGAGGCCCAGGCCACAGAGTTTGGAGATGAGTTTCATGGGAATAATGGCTACTCTCCACTTGCCTGGATGAGCATAGCTCCAGCAACACTCGAGAAGCTTGACACTATCTATGTGGCATGATGGCACAATGGTTAGCACTGCTGCCTCACAGCTCCAGTGACCTGGGTTCGATTCCCGGCTCGGGTCACTGTCTGTGTGGAGTTTGCACATTCTCCCCATGTCTGCATGGGTTTCCTCCGGGTGCTCCGGTTTCCTCCCACACTCCAAAGATGTGTGGGTTAGGTGCATTGGCCAGGTTAAATTGCCCCTTAGTGTTCCAGGATGCATAGGTTAGAGGGATTAGCAGGGTAAATATGTGGGATTACAGGCATAGGGTCTGGGTGGGATTGTTGGTGCAGACTCGATGGGCCGAATGGCCTCCTTCTGCACTGAAGGGATTCTATGATTTCTATGGGTTTCTATGATAGGAGAAAACAGCCCCTTCCACAAACTTTCACTCCTTCCACCTCCGACGCAGCGTGTGTGCCATCTACAAGATGCACTGCAGGAACTCACCAAGGTTCCTTAGACAGCACCTTCCAAACTCTCAACCTCCACCATCTAGAAGGACAAGAGCAGCAGACACATGGGAACAGCACCACCTGGAGGGTCCCCTCCAGGCCACTCACCACCCTCTCTCCATAGCCCTCAGGAACTTAAACACCTCGATCAACTCTCCTCTTAGCCTTCTTTTCTCTGAGGAAAACAGTCCCAATCTCTCCAATCTATCCTCATAGCTAGAGTTCTTTATCCCTGGAATCACTCTTGTGAATCTTGTCTCCACTCTCTCCAATATCTTCACATCCTCCCTCAAGCCTGGCACCCAGGAATGGACGCAGCCTCCAGATGATCAGTGTTTTATATAAGTTCAACATGACTCCTCACTCTTGTACTCAAATACAGATAGGAGGAAACTTCCAACAACTTGTTATACATCCAAAACAATCCACCTTATCAGCTTGCCCTGACCAACTGTAAGGATTTGGATATACGGAGGTGAGATAACACTGACAACACATGGAATACAGGGGGAGGTGATGCCTTATGGTATTGTCCACAGACTATTAAACCAGAAACTCAGCTAATGTTCTGGGGACCCGAGTTTGAATCCCACCATGGCAGATGGTGGAATTTGAATTCAATAAAAAATATCTGGAATTAAGAATCTACTGATGACCATGAAACCATTGTCGGAAAAACCCATCTGGTTCATGAGCGTCCTTTAGGGAAGGAAATCTGCTGTCCTTACCCGGTCTGGCCTACATGTGTCTCCAGAGCCACAGCAATGTGGTTGACTCTCAATTGCCCGTGGGCAATAAGGGATGGGCAATAAATGCTGGTCAGCCAGCGACACTCATCTCCCACAAATGAATTTTTAAAAACCTATTGGCTATGAGAGGGAGGAGACAGAAAGGAGTTGTCATGGCGACATATTCAAGCTAAAGAAGATGACTCATTATGTTTCCCGGGGTCAATTCTGGGCCTTTAACTTTTCTAATGACTTGAATGCACCAATAGAGTGTGAGAATCCAAGTTTGCTGATGATACAAACTTAGTTGGTACTAACTGTAATTAAAGGAATTCCCACAGCTTCCGCCACCTTTACCCAGCACTCCAGCCATCGGTGTCCAGCCAATCAGTGAACACGTGCATCCCTGTGACATACGGCCTTCCGACGCCAATTGGGAAGCACAGAGACCCATTATTCAATTGGATGATGTTCGACTGTACGCCAAAGGACCTCCTTCCTCCCTGCCTCCTTCCCTCCCTGCCTCCTTCCCTCCCTGCCTCCTTCCCTCCCTGCCTCCTTCCCTCCCTGCCTCCTTCCCTCCCTGCCTCCTTCCCTCCCTGCCTACTTCCCTCCCTGCCTCCTTCCCTCCCTGCCTCCTTCCCTCCCTGCCTCCTTCCCTCCCTGCCTGCTTCCCTCCCTGCCTGCTTCCCTCCCTGCCTGCTTCCCTCCCTGCCTGCTTCCCTCCCTGCCTGCTTCCCTCCCTGCCTGCTTCCCTCCCTGCCTGCTTCCCTCCCTGCCTCCTTCCCTCCCTGCCTCCTTCCCTCCCTGCCTCCTTCCCTCCCTGCCTGCTTCCCTCCCTGCCTCCTTCCCTCCCTCCCTGCCTCCTTCCCTCCCTCCCTGCCTCCTTCCCTCCCTCCCTGCCTCCTTCCCTCCCTCCCTGCCTCCTTCCCTCCCTCCCTGCCTCCTTCCCTCCCTCCCTGCCTCCTTCCCTCCCTCCCTGCCTCCTTCCCTCCCTCCCTGCCTCCTTCCCTCCCTCCCTCCCTCCTTCCCTCCCTCCCTGCCTCCTTCCCTCCCTCCCTGCCTCCTTCCCTCCCTCCCTGCCTCCTTCCCTCCCTCCCTGCCTCCTTCCCTCCCTCCCTGCCTCCTTCCCTCCCTCCCTGCCTCCTTCCCTCCCTCCCTGCCTCCTTCCCTCCCTCCCTGCCTCCTTCCCTCCCTCCCTGCCTCCTTCCCTCCCTCCCTGCCTCCTTCCCTCCCTCCCTGCCTCCTTCCCTCCCTCCCTGCCTCCTTCCCTCCCTCCCTGCCTCCTTCCTTCCCTCCCTCCCTGCCTCCTTCCTTCCCTCCCTCCCTGCCTCCTTCCCTCCCTCCCTGCCTCCTTCCTTCCCTCCCTCCCTGCCTCCTTCCTTCCCTCCCTCCCTGCCTCCTTCCCTCCCTCCCTGCCTCCTTCCCTCCCTCCCTGCCTCCTTCCCTCCCTCCCTGCCTCCTTCCCTCCCTCCCTGCCTCCTTCCCTCCCTCCCTGCCTCCTTCCCTCCCTCCCTGCCTCCTTCCCTCCCTCCCTGCCTCCTTCCCTCCCTCCCTGCCTCCTTCCCTCCCTCCCTGCCTCCTTCCCTCCCTCCCTGCCTCCTTCCCTCCCTCCCTGCCTCCTTCCCTCCCTCCCTGCCTCCTTCCCTCCCTCCCTGCCTCCTTCCCTCCCTCCCTGCCTCCTTCCCTCCCTCCCTGCCTCCTTCCCTCCCTCCCTGCCTCCTTCCCTCCCTCCCTGCCTCCTTCCCTCCCTCCCTGCCTCCTTCCTTCCCTCCCTCCCTGCCTCCTTCCCTCCCTCCCTGCCTCCTTCCCTCCCTCCCTGCCTCCTTCCCTCCCTCCCTGCCTCCTTCCCTCCCTCCCTGCCTCCTTCCCTCCCTCCCTGCCTCCTTCCCTCCCTCCCTGCCTCCTTCCCTCCCTCCCTGCCTCCTTCCCTCCCTCCCTGCCTCCTTCCCTCCCTCCCTGCCTCCTTCCCTCCCTCCCTGCCTCCTTCCCTCCCTCCCTGCCTCACTCCCGCTCTCTTTCCTGCCTCCTTCCAATTCTCCCTGCCTCTCTCCCTCAGTCCCTCCATCCCTGCCTCCCACTCTTCCCTGCCTCCCTCCCTCCCCTCTCCATCTCTCCCTGCCTTTCTCCCTCACTCCCTCCCTCTCTCCCTCCCTCTCTCCCTCCCTCTCTCCCTCCCTCTCTCCCTCCCTCTCTCCCTCCCTCTCTCCCTCCCTCTCTCCCTCCCTCTCTCCCTCCCTCTCTCCCTCCCTCTCTCCCTCCCTCTCTCCCTCCCTCTCTCCCTCCCTCTCTCCCTCCCTCTCTCCCTCCCTCTCTCCCCCCTCTCTCCCTCTCTCCCTCCCTCTCTCCCTCCCTCCCTCTCTCCCTCCCTCCCTCTCTCCCTCCCTCCCTCTCTCCCTCCCTCTCTCCCTCCCTCTCTCCCTCTCTCCCTCCCTCTCTCCCTCCCTCCCTCTCTCCCTCTCTCCCTCTCTCCCTCCCTCCCTCTCTCCCTCCCTCTCTCCCTCCCTCTCTCCCTCCCTCTCTCCCTCCTTCCATCCCTGCCTCCCTTTCTCCCTCCCTGCTTCCTTCTCTCTCTCCCTGCCTACCTCTCTCCCTCCCTCTCTCCCCTTCTCTCCCATTTTCAACATTCTAATAATCTGGCAATGAAAAATCCTCGAAGAAGGAATAAAAAACACAATCCTTCTTTATACCTCGATGATTTTTCTCCAGAATGGCAACTGTAGTGTCCTGGAGATTGTTTCTTAATTCCTGGAGACTCCAGGCCGATCCTGGGGGGTTGGCAATCTGAGGGTTTGTTAAGCAATGTCAATGGGAGCAAGTGTTGGGGTGCTGGAGCTGAACCCCAAGGTATATCATGAGGTCAGACTAGACCTCAACAATGTTTCTATTTTGGTATCAATGTGAGGATAGGATGTTTCACTCCAGGAATAGTTCCACTGACAAATTAGGGATCTTTTATAGTAAAACAAACTTTATTTAATAACACAGTTTAAACATAACTCTAACAAATGAAGCAGCTTAACTCTTAATAGTTGAACAATATTTAAACAACTCTAATTTCTAACTCATCACTGTTTCAGTTCCAAATAAGCAACATTCCTCTTACAGACTTAAAAACCATTTAAATACTGTTAGTAACCATAAATATACTTGGTGTAATGTGTGTAGATAGTCTTGAAGTTTTCAAAGGGAAAATAAGTTTCTGAGCAGCTTGTAGAAACCTCTGTCTTCAAACAATTCCCAGCTAGAACTCCACCTCTAAACTGGAGAACTTTCTTCTCTCTGCTGCAGACCCAGCTCTGCCTATTAACTTTCCAAAAAACCTCTTGTGTGAACAAAAGTCCATTAGCTCCAGCAAAGTAACAGATTCCTCATTGAAAGGAGTAATTATCCTGCTGTACAACATCTGAACTAAATGTTTTCTTAACACACTGACTGTCTGCAGAACAAAGCTGAATTTTAAACATTCCACTTACACATAAAAAATATGTACTTATATCAATTTCATTACTATCATCACATAAATTACAA